>NW_015546037.1:261553-270134 GCF_001515605.1 Sinocyclocheilus anshuiensis | reverse complement strand
TTTTATTATAATATTTTTTAGAAATGCATTATTAAAGTTTAATAAATTTTATTTAATTTTATAATGTATTAAATTACTTAGTCACATGACTTCACTATTCTGTGAATGTGTTTCCATTGTACTTACTGTAGAAATCTTTCTCCCAAATTAGAAATGTATTAACTCAAGTGAGTGCTGTTTTTTCTTCTTTTTTTTTTTTCCATTTATCATTTTTGTAATGTAATATGCCAGATTTGGCATATAAATCAATGGATAGAAACCTGGCAGCGTATTTCCATTCATCCCTTGTGCTCAAATCAGCGTCGCCCTGTGCGCATCCATGAGTGTCCGTGTCCATAATAAATGTTTTGATGAAGGTAATTGCTTTGAGACCACCATTACACTCTTTCACAAGCCAGCGCACATTTTATGCCATCTTATCTCCGGTAGACAGATATTTGCGCAAGGATCCTGCTTTATTAATTGATTTCATTAGATGATAAGTTTTGATAAGCCGCCGGAGTTAACCGCCCTTGCGTAAATCAGTGAGTCCTCAACGCTGGAGAAAAGTGGGTTTCAGTTCGCTCTAGCGAACTAATGAATTACATATTAGTGTGAAAACAAGGGGATTTGACTGGCGATTAGAGAGGAAGATTGGTTTGGCTGTTCCAGCGCTCTGCTCTCACACTCGGAGTATTGGTCTTTATCGGATAGCTGCTCTCCGCTTGGATATTTATTATTGCTTTCCACACAAACTCCCCAAACACTTACGCCGCTGTCAGAGAATCTATGCATTTCATTTCATAAGGGGGTCAGATAAGCCCCAGGGTATAACCCTTTCTATATTGCCTTTTTTCCTGACAAGATAAATGCAATACTACAGCAGGTAAATGCAAACTGTTTATTGCAAAAGATTAGCTAATCCTGTATTAGCATAAATCACATGCAGTATGGACACACAGTCTGCTGCATATCAAAGCACACTGCATGGTAAATGTTGACGTTATAGTTCAAATATCAGAAACATATCGTGCGCAACTTGAAATGAGATGGTTTATGTTTTGCATTCCGTTTTGGATGCATTTCAGAGTCTTTGAAATGTGTTTTAGTGTCATTAATTGATTTATGATCTGTTTTTCAAAATAGTGGGAATTGTTTCCCTGTTGTAAATCTAAGCTCAGCTGAACTCTAAACAAATTATTACCAGTGTTATGTACTTTCCTTTGCATATTGCTTGATATTTTGTTGCTAGTAGGCCTGTCACAATTATTAAATATTGATTGCTATTATTTAATCAAATATTTGATATAGCCATGATTATTGTGCACTTCAAATTCTAGTCACATTTTGCCACCCAAATAAGGAATTCAAGCGATTATAACAAGACAAAGAAATAAATGCTTTTATAAAAAATTATATTTCATGTATTTGTTTTTATTTTCTTTTATATTAATGAAATATATTAGTGAAATAATATTATCACTTTAATATGTAATATATGAAATAATTACAATTATTGTGCACTTGAAAAATCACATTTTGGCATCCAAATAAGACATTTAAGCTAATATAACAATACAGTGAAATGTATTTATTTTATTTTATTTTAAAAGATTACATTTATTTAATTTTATTAAAATGGAGTAAATATTTTATTATATAAAAATGGTTTTATATATTTAAATTATATATTATATTATTATATTGTATATTATATTACATTTTACTCCCACTTGTGTGGTTTACTTTCACTTTAAGATGCATTTCAAAGTCTTTAAAATGTATGTATAATGTTTTAGTGTCATTAATTGGTTTATATCCTGTTTCTAAGCCTCTGAACCCTCGTTGTTGTCTGTTCTGAATCTACCAAGGCGTTAAGAGTCATAACAGACAGAGAAATGTGTAGTTGTAAGAACTGAGGGCCTCTGTCCAGAGGAAGCATAGCAGTGCTTTGGTAGAACAACTTAACATACACAAAAGAGCTACTGTTAGGGATTCACGTATGGCCCTTTTGCTCTGTTTTTATTCATCTGCAGTCGGAGATGACACTGTTATGAAATATTAAGGGCTTTCATCCAGCAGTTTCGATTTTCCGGCCCTTAGGGAATCGAGTACTTAAAGCCAACTTTGTTCTGGGAAGAGGTATTTTTTGCCCTCAGACTGGAGTTGTTTCAGCTGTCTGCTTGTTTTAGCAGATCATCTCTTGGTCATTTTGTCTTCGAGCTGTGGAGAGCAGATGGCAGTGAGAGCGTACTGTTGGAGGAGGCTAAGCAGACTGACACGCTAGCTCTGCTGTTAGCTGTGGGAATGACAGAGTTTACAGTACGACACCAAAGTTCTCCTTACTTAAAGTAAGTGAAGTGTCACAAATTGTCATAGTTTTTACCAATGTAATGTACTTCCTTTTGTGCATTGTTTTATATTGAAATAATTAAATATTATAATTAATCATGTTAATACATAATATTAGAGAATCAATATTAATGTGCATTTTAAAGTCACATGTTGCCATCAAAGCAAGGAATTGTTGTGACTATTACAATGCAATGATATATGCACATTTAATTTATTTAATTTTGTTTTATATGATTTAAAAAATATATTTTTTCATATAATTAAAAAAGTATTTGTATATTATGTTGTAATATTTCAATTCATTTTATTTTAGTGTGAATGTAAGTGAACTAAGACCAAGCAGTAATAAAATTAAATAAAGAGTAATATTTAAACATGATATTAAATATATTCATATTTAAAATATTAATATAATAAATATAAATAATATATATATATAAATAAAATAAAGAGTAATATTTAAACATTATAGTAAATATATTAATATTTAAAATATTATTATTTAAGCATTTTACTTCTATGCAATCTTTTCTTAGTTTTTAAATGTCTATTGTTAAAAGTGTAGTGATGTATGAAGCACAGCCAACTCGAATCTTTTATGAAATCTGTGTTAGGCAATGACTGAATTTTGACTGCAAAAATTTGCAGAACAACAACTAATTTTTTTTCAAATATTTAAGAAAGTATTTGTATATGATGTTGTAATATTTCAGTAAATTTTATTATAGTGTGAATGGAAGTGACCTAAGACCAATCAGAAATAAAATAAAATAAAATAAACATTGTAAACATATGTCTAGTAAATTCCTAATGAAATTACTGAATTTCGCCTGCAAAAATTTGCAGAATGTGACTACCTTTACACAGTAACAGACAATCATGTATTGAATGTAATTATTTGACAATTCATTTTGAGACAAAGCCAAAAATTCTAGCCATGATTGCGACAAATCTGATATCAAAAACCAGGGACCTATTGTCATCCCAGCCCAACATGTGGGGCATTTCCACCCGAAAACCCACTGAATCCTGCTTCACGTCCAGGCCAAAACTAGAGCCGTAATCCTCAGGCTGTTTAATACCTTGAAGCGGCAAGACTTGAGCCAGGAGGCAGCAAATGGACATTTTTAAAACACAAACAGGCTTATGTTTTGGAGTCGCTCGTTTGTCTCCCGGTGCCGTTTGTTCCAACAGCTTCACTATCAGCGCTGTCCGTTCCCTCGGTGTGGATCTGTTGAAGCAGCGGTTTGTGTTAGCACCTGATTTATCAGTGTGAGGCGAGATAAGGCTGCTCCATCACTCTGCTGTGTAATCCTTCCAGTGGCAGTGGATGAGGAATTAACCCAGACCCGCCGAGGTGTCGTCTAATCGCCGCTGTGGGAGCGCTGGCCTGACAACTGCTGCCGGCTCCAGAAGCAAGGAACCATTGTGGCTCCTGTCTGTTTCTGCAGTTGTGCCCATTGTGATGGACAGTCAGAGTCGGAAGGACTTAACTGGAAGAAGATTCGGAGGTTGAACCGCAACTGATCAGGAACAGAGGGTCTTTTCTGTAACAAAGAACCTCGACACATGACCCAAGGAGTTGTCATGTGCATAGTCATAAAAAATGCAATCACTTTTTCATCCAAAATAGTAGGGCTTTGTTTCCATGTTGTCTACGGTCAACTCAACTCTCAACAAAATAGTTTTTACTGGTGTAATGTACTTTTTTAGACATTGTTCTAAATTCTACTTTTGTCCTTATTTGTCATCTACATAAAGAATTTAAAGTCCCCTTGTAGTGAAAATCAAGTTTTTTATGTTGTTTATTTGTCTATGTGGTGTTTTTAAAATGCTTTTAGACAAACCATGTGCCAATTCATTAATCAACACCATTGCTGAGTATTTTCTCCTTAAAAGTGTAGTTTCCCAATGGCACTCCCAGAAATGTGGTTTGAAACAGACCTAGGTTTGCTACGTCACAAACCAATAACCAATCACGTCAAGGGATCGATTCCTATCACAAGCATGCAAAATATACCAATACCAGCACAAAACCAAAAATAAATCAGAGCAAAAAACCCACGAGGCCGTGGTTTAATGTGAATTTAGAACCGCTAACTTGCATTATAACCCGCGGCAACAGTGTAAAAGTAGCCCGGAGTCAGACCCACATCGGTGTCTGCACTTCCCATGCGTATGTATGCTCGCGGGCGCGAATTAAGAATCACAAACGGCTGTATTCGAGTCTTTAAGGCATTTTAGGACACAACATCGTCAAGGAAGTAATGTTAACGAATATTACAGTATTCACTGTAGTTGTCCGCTAGTAAAAACATAGTTTTATTAGTCATTATCCATTTCAATATGTCATTTTGATTATCAAAGATAAGTTTTAAGGGATAAAATATTTGACTACAGGGGGACTTTAAGCAAATATAACAATACAATGAAATAAACACTTTTATTTTATTTTATTTTTTTACTTTATTTGACTATTTAATTTTTGTACATTTTATTTTACATAAAATATGTTTATGTTGTGTTTTTATATAGTAAAATATAATATTTAAAATATTAAAATTAATCATTTTAATATACAATATGTAAAATAATAATGATTATTGTGCAATTTAAAATCACGTTGTCACATTTTGTCATCTAAATAAGAGCTAATATAACTATACAATTAAATATGTGCATTTTATTTTATTTCATTCATTTTAATTTTATTTTATATAAAATATTTTATTTTATTATTAAAATGGAATATATATTTTATGTATAATATCTTTAAATGTTTTATATTGCATATTGATATTTTATATTATTCAGTAATATTCAAAATATTACCATTTTATTATTTTTATTTATTTATTTTTGTATAACCATTCAACCACCACTCACAAGAAGCATACTGAGTGCTGCATCGTTCTTGGTCAGCGTTACGCTAAACAGACTCTTCTACTAGAAGATCTTCCTCTCTCATGCTCTGCAAACTGTCTGGAGACGTGTTTGTGGACCAGAGTGAGATGGATTAGACCCGTGGGCAAATCTCTCAGCTGAAACTGTGTGTGTGTGTGTATTAATGTTAACGTGAATGTAGCTCCCTAAACTGTGGCCGGTTTCCAGGGCCTGACTCGAACCCCTCTGGGAGTGAAGTATCCATCATGCAATGCTACGATCTCTCCACACTGCTGACGGCACCTCTCTGTGATTGGCCCACAAACATTGTTATGTTTCCTCTGTGTATACGGTAAAGTCAAAAATCAACTGCAAGCTAGCTTATTCATTGTTAGCGCTGACACTGGCCCTCAGATACTGATGGAAACTCCTAACTCAGTTACCAGTTAAAATTCAACAGTGCTGTATGTTGCAGGATCTTTTCCATTGCTGGGTTTTGTCACTTTGCAATAATATTATTTACTGCATTTGAAATCATGAATTAACAATAAATAACTGTTAACTTTTACATGTACACTTAAAATTGTGTAAACTAATATTTGTTAATGCAATATGAACATATATAGTATTTTTAAGCAATATCGCATAAGCAAGAGTTCTGTGAGTTTGAATATGAGAAGGAGACATCACTGGTTTCATTCATGAATTAATCAGGGTTTTTTGAAGAAATAATTTAAGTGAACTAATTCATAAAGACAGACACTTGATTCGTTGATAAATAAGTCAGTGTTTCTGAACAAATCAGTGAGTGAATGATTCACTGACTCGCTCATAGAGTCGCTTGATTCATTAATAAATGAATCAGTGTTTTTGAACAAATCGATGAGTGAATGATTCACTGACTCCCTCATAAAGAGACCTTTAAACCTTTAATCTAGATGAATAAATGTTGTACAGATCATTGTTAGCTCATAATATCTAATGCATCAGTTTTGAATTTGCACAAACAGTGCACATTGTATTTCATGCGTCATTTGAAAAATAAAATGATACCGCAAATATAATGAAAGACAACTTGGTTTCATGCCATAAATTATTTTATGTTTCTCATGGTTCTGTTGAGCTAATGAAATGGTCATCAAATGAGCACCGACACAATAGCGTTGCTAGGTGATCCTCAGACAAATAGACTGTCAGAACATGCCTGAGTTCGCTAATGGAATCTGAACATGGACTCTAAGCGCTCTTAAGACAGGACCAGAGACTAACACAATGAAATTAGAGGTGAAGGTTACTCCGTCAGAGTTCATTTATCTCAAATGTGTCAGTAATCACAGAGGACTGAAAGCACAGTGAGCTCTTAAATTAATCAAAATTGCAGCACATCATCTAATGTTCCAGACAGCAGGCAGATGCCTTTATCCCCAGAGCACAATTATGAGCTAAATGTGCCGTAATGTGCCTCAAGGTTTTCTTAAGCTAGTATAAAAAAAAAATTTTGTAAGATTTTTACCTGCTTTCAGTCTATAGTGCTGTTTGAGGTGTAGTTACAGAGAATTTAATGTAATGATTAGGATGGAATTGGGATTCTTCCCTTGTATATAGGTTATTTTATTTTATTTTATTTTATTTTATTTTATTTTATTTTATTTTTGAACTTGGACAACCAGATCTTTTTGTTTGGAAAAAAAAAAGTGTAAATTCATAATGAAAATGCATCGTGTGGTGCAACAAGCAATTTAGCTTTAGTAACGAAGATCAAAATAAATACGAAGAATCATTGTGGAAAAAATACACACATTAGCTAAAAAACAGTAAACAGTTTGCACTCCTTCTTTCCCCCAAAGACCTGTTTGGTCTGAATTAATATCTCAAAGTACGTCAGTAAAAGAATAATTTAGCCCTATTCCTGTCCGAATAGGGCTTATGATGAGGTCTTTCTTACACAATAAGGAGACTGTGAGGCATTGAAAAGCATTGCGATTGTAACTCTCTTGGTTTTTGTGTGGTCCTGCAGCTTTCAGTGAGCCACTTCCCAAGCCAAGTGTTATCCATCAGCTAGAGAGTTTTCGTTTCTCAATCTTCTCGTTTCTTACTCCCTGACCTCTCACCTCAACACCTTTGACCCTCCCATCTCTGTTTATAAACTATATACAATCTGACAAGTCTAAAAGGGGGTGCGCTCCTCACTTTTATACTGTTTGCAGCATTTTGACAGGGGAGTGTGAGAGACACTGAAGGATTTAGGGTAATTGTTCCCTCATCCACATGGGACTCCCTAATTTAGTCTTGGGCGACCTTTGACTTGGCAGCTAAGTCTGTTTTCTGTCCTTTGGCTTGATTGAAATGGGACTGAGGAGGGTATGGAGTTCATATTTATTTATGTAGCGTGTCCACAGGTTTGTGTGTGTCCCAGACATGGATTATCGATTGGGAGGACCGGTTCTGGTGGAATACTTTTCCTGGGAGGGTGTAGTGAAGAATGTGTCACGGGGTGATGTTATTTAGGGGTGTGAAGTCGTGCTTGTGTGGGAGATGTCCGGCCCGATTAGTGTTCACTTAGCCCACTGCTCTTTGTATATGTCGGAGGAATGTGTTTTCCGTGTGCGTACCGATTCCCAGGTGACGTCTTGTTTGTTGCATAGTGTTCGGTGGTCTTAATTACCGTGCAAGATAATTAACTTTTGTGCCGATGACCCCAATTAAGAGTTCTTGTGTTCTAACTGTCTCAAGGAATGGCGGATGATTTCAATATTACAGCAATTCCAGTCTCTTTCGGCTTCTCATCGTTTTCCCAGGCAGCGATTGGGCTCAATGCAGGTCAGAGGCCAGATGGATTAATCTGAAAGCCATGGCATTGTTAACCAAATTCTAATTAATCTCTCTTTTCTATTGCTAAGCAGAAAACACGCCCAGGCCACAAAGCAGCATGGTATATCTACCTTTCAGTGTTGAATTTGATGTTCTGGTTCTGGGTGGATGACGTGGCTCTTTTTTGTGCTAAAAGGGACAAATATAAATGTTATTTTATTTTATATTTTATTATTTTATTTTATTTTATTAAAGGGGTCATTTATTTTATTAAAGATGTTGCTAAAAGAACATTATTTTGTGTATTTGGTGTAGGAGGCCGGTGGGCTTGAGAACGGCGCGGCCGGCGGGCTTGCGGCAACCCCATGTGGCGACCCTGGGCTGGACTCCGCTTCGTCCACGGTGAAAGCCGATGCGGCGATCCACAGCGCCAAGTTGATGTATTCCTCAGCGACCAGCACGGATCAGCTCTAGGCATGGAGAAGCGGATATCGTCCTCTTTTGGAAGACCAAACAAAGTAGTTTTGCTTTCACAACGAAACACACAGCGTCT
>NW_015546037.1:254029-261243 GCF_001515605.1 Sinocyclocheilus anshuiensis | reverse complement strand
TCGTGTCCTCTTTTGGAAGGCCAAACAAAGTAGTTTTGCTTTCACAACGAAACACACAGCATCACACACGGTGGGCTAGAGTGAGCAGCGGCCTGCGGGCTTGAGTGAGCGGCGGTGGGCGGGCGGGCGGATTAAAGTGAGCAGCGGCCTGCGGCCTAGAGTGAGCGGAAGCCGGCGGCTAGAGTGAGCGGTGGCGGGCAGGCTTGAGAACGGCGCGGCTGGCGAGCTTGCGACAACCACATGTGACGACTTGAGACTTTAGTCTTTGCAACTTTACAGATCTTCTTTATGCACCAAGAGCTTGTAACACTCCAAAGAGAAATGGATAATTGAAATCGCATCGCAATCGATGTTTCTCGATGTTTCGATCGATGTTCCTCTTTGCACATGTACAGTATTATGTGAAGCATCCGTAGAGTCTGTATTTTATTTTATTATTATTATTATTTATGTAACACCGTGGTCCTGTGAGGCACGACATTTCGTTCCACTGTATGTCCCCACATGCAGCAGAATGACAATAAAGCTCAACTTGACTTGACTTGTTCATATGACCCCTTTAAATGAGTCATTATTTAAATCTGATGATTAAAATTATCTTTCTTACATTCATAAAATTTTTTTTTACTTACAAGTAAGTAGCATTAAAATATACTTAATAAGTATATTATTATGTTTTTCCTTATGCGTTGCCTGCTGTTTTGACTGCCTGGGGTAGAATTCCAAAACATAAGTTTTGTAAATTAACAATAAGCATAAATGAATTAAATGACAAAATGTTTACTTCAGGGAAATAAGATTTGGAGCTTTGTTTGTCCTCAAATATGTTATCTACTTTATGTGATATTTTATTAAAATAAAATAAAATAAAAAGTTGGGGTTGGGGTCTGATTCTTTGTGCATATTTAATTTTTGTGAATATTTGATTTAAAATATTACATATATTATTGTTTATATGGATAGCACAATCAATATAATTAGCAAAATAATAGTTTTTTATTGAGCATAATCAGTGTGAGATGGTGCATATAAACATAATCAATGTTCACGTTTTGCATTCATGTCTGTCAGTGTTTTGACGTCAAAACTGGAGAAAAAAATGTCAAAAATCAAATATAAACCAGGTTTTCTTGTATATTTTTATAATGAGCTGATTTTTGGACCATGACTGTTTTAATAACAAGACTGACTGCACAAAACACATGTCTCTCAGATTGTGTCAAACGTTTCAGTCTCAGCTGCCTTTGTGGTCTCCAGTGATAGCTTGTCATTTTCTTTGTCAAATAATGACCGTGGACATACAATTTGGTCTCTGTGTGTGTTTGTGTGTGTGAGATTCTCGACAATGCTTGACAATTTAGGTGAAGCGGAAAACACCTAGCCTTTCAGAAAACACACACACACATAAATGTGCTGACAGGGAGGGTAGGGGAAAGAATTCGGAAGTAATCTTCAGCAGAACTAGGATGAGAAGCCCTGCTGATGAGGCCTGTTAGTATTGTTCTCCAGCAGCCATTCATTTCTAATCATCCACATGCAGTTGTGTCTTATCGCGCTTTGTTTCCATGTCCTGTTGCTTCGAGCACCTTGTTTCACACTGTTCAGACTCTTTTATTGTGACGTTTGCCTGTACAATGGCCTTGGGAAAGCAAGACAATATGAAGAAAACATGTTAGAGAGTGTGTGTGTGTGTGTGTGTACATTAGGACTAATAGAAAAATTGCAAAGATGCTTTGAGAACAAACAGTCCGAAGCAGGAGGAAGGCATCCGGGCTGCGTTTAATTGACAGCAGGCATAAACGAGGATGTTTGCTTAAAAGTTATTTTTGCCCCTTCTATCATTGCACGGCTGAAACTAATACAGCGAGCCCACACACAGTTCTCAAAACAGCACCGCTACATCCTTTATTAACGTAAACAGCGAGTAGACAGTTGACATTTCCAGCAAGTGGCCGCCCATCCTGCCATCCCGCTCTATCTCACACTCTTTCTTTGCTGCCAGCCCCCTTCTATCTCTTCCTGTCTGTCTCCCCTGCCAGGTTTTACACATCTGTCCCTGAGATGAGGGGCTGTTGACTCGCTCAAGTAACAGATTTATGTGGTGTTTAAGTTTGGCAGAGTCGACACCTCTCCTTTTGACAGGAGCCAGCGGTGAGCTGTGAAAGCGGTTTACACATGGCACTCAGTTTACTGACTGCTCTTCAGATAGAGCCGTTTCTGCCCAACATCGTCAAATTCCATTGGAATTCCATGAAAATTCCTTTTGAAATTCCATTAGATAAAAAATAATAGGAATATTACCGGTAACTGGCATAAATGACCAGTTTAAACCAGTTATACCATATATGTGACCCTGGAGCACAAAACCAGTCATAAGTAGCACAGGTATATTTGTAGCAATAGCCAACCAATACATTGTATGGGTCAAAATTATCAATTTGTCTTTTATGTCAAAAATCATTAGGATATTAAGTAAAGATCATGTTCCATGAAGATATTTAGTAAATGTCCTACTGTAAATATATAAAAAGTTAATTTTTGATTATTATTATGCATTGCTAAGGACTTCATTTGGACAACTTTAAAGGCAATTTTGTCAATATTTGGATTTTTTTTGCACCCTCAGATTCCAGATTTTCAAATAGTTGTGTCTTGGCCAAATATTAACAAACCATACATCAATGGAAAGCTTATTTATTCAGCTTTTTAGATGATGTGTAAACCCTTATGACTGGTTTTGTGGTCTAGGGTCACATATAATGTCTGTTTTGGGCACATTCATGTTGGTTTTAATATGGTTATGCTAGTTAACACAATCTTTAAAAAACGAAGCTTATTAATTTTTATTTAATTTTTATTTAATTTTTATTCAATATTTTATTTTATTTTAAAACTTGGACAACCAAATGTTTTTGTTAGCAAAAAATGTATAAATTCATAATGTAGGTGCACTGGTGCACCAATAAATTTTGCCTTTAGTTTTGTTTAATTTAGTTTTGTTTTTTAGTTGTTTGTTTTGTTTTTTAGTTGTTTGTTTTGTTTTGTTTTGTTTAGTTTTTTGTTTCGTTTCGTTTTGTTTCGTTTCATGAAAAAGACCAGACCAATTATTACCACCAGCCAGAAGTTATAATAAAATAGTTATAATAATAAAAAAAATAAAAATAAAATAGGTATAATAAAATAGTCAGTGCCTAACAGTAGTGTCCTACTGGCTGGATACTTTGGCCAACAGTCGCCCATCCCCGTTCGGTTTCTTCTCCAAATCCCATGTCTCCCCGTGCTCATGTTAGCATCCACACCTGCCAAAAGCCTCTCGTGGTCCAGATGCACCTCCTTCATCATGCCAAGATTTAGAAGACTACATGTGGCATTAGACTGGACCTCTAATGGTTTAACGAGCAGGCTATTAATAAAACCCCATTTACAAATGCACAAATGGCTCACGGAAGAGTCCAAACTCAACAGGGACAGCTATGTGGGACACTGGAGATCTCTTATAGAAATCCGTGCTGAAAGGTAGGCGCGGTGATGGATTGCGTCGGTAGATATTCGGTGCGCCTGCACGTCCCCGGCCCGTGTTTACCTATATAGAAAATAAACCACCTTTAAGAGTGACCCCGTCACCACATGTGCCTGCAACGGCTCTTTTCAAAGCCGTTTAACACTGACTGATGTCCTCAGTCAAATCCATGCAGTGCATATGTACAGTTTTCTGATATGTGAAGCATTTGATTTAACATTTTGTCATCCGAAGTGACATTTATGCTCGAGAAGCATGCCGATTTCTACATGGGAAATCAAACACGCTACCTGAGCGCCAGTATGAAGGAATAATTCAACAGGTGGAATGAGAATTCCGGTGACAGTAATTTACTGCTGCTGCTATTCTCATCTCATATGATTAGTCCCAGAGTTTCTATAAACAAATCCTCCATGTCTACACGGATCAATTATTTCTTGTTCTCCCTGGCTTTTGGGTTGTTGTGCGTAAGACCTAGTTGGAGCGGTTAGGCTTGATAATTTCGGCCCGTTTGTTGCCCGGGGATCCGGTGGCCTCCTATGGGGATCAGCAGACATGGAGTCATGGCCCAGATCCTGGTCTTTAAGGCCAGAGAGAGAGAAATATGGCATCTGTCATTAGTGTTTCTAGCTAAGGACACAAAACAGCCGCTGAGGCGCTCTGACAGACACAGAACAGCTGTGAATGTCATCACAACAGTGCTTGTGTCTTTCCGTGTGTTTGAATCTGCCCTCAGTATTGGCTATGCTGGTACACTGGGGCCCTCTTGTCTTGTTAGAGGGCTGTTGAAGGGTGTTATGTCAAATAAAGGCTGTACACACAAGTGGCCACAGTGCTAGCAAGTTGAACTAGACCAAGAATATCTAATCTGGTTGTGTAACAGTGCTGTTTAAAGGTCTGATGGTTTGAAAACATGTTCCATGGTATCCATAGTTTCTGCTATTGTTTCAACAGTATAGTTACTTGGTCCTCATTACAGTTGAGTCAACTATTGAGCAATTAGAAGTGACTGTCTGGAGGAGATCTGTGAGAGGAAACTGTGGTACCATGGTCTCTTATGCTCACCGAGGCTGCATTTATTTGATTATAAATACAGTAAAACGGTAATATTGTGAAATATTATTACAATTTAAAACAACTGTTTTCTATTTGAATATATATTAAAATGTAATTTATTCCTAGTGATGCAAAGCTGAATTTTCAGCATCATTACCTCAGTGTCACATGATCCTTCAGAAATCATTCTAATATGCTGATTTGCTGCTCAAGAAACATTTCTAATTATTTATAATGTTAAAAAACAGTTGTGCTGCTTAATAGTTTTGTGCATTTATTTTAAATACATGCATTCATTTTAATATAAAAAAACATAATTAGTCTTGTTTTAGTTAATTAGTCTTTTTAACTTGTCTTCCGTTTAAAATATCCAAATGTCCTTCAAACAAATTAAATGTAAGAGGCAACATTGCGTAAGACTTGTTTTCGAAAACTTGTTTTCATAAATTACATCTTGAATACAAAAATAATATTGTCGTACTGCACTGGCAGATTTATTTTCACTTGTCTTTTAATACTTAAAACAAATGCTGACAAAATACACTCACATTAAAAGATGCATTCTCAAGAGTTTTAATATCTTATGCACTTTTTAGATTTATATAAATATATATAAATATATTATAGTATATGTATCTTGTTTCAAGTATTTCTATATCTTTTAAATGAAAAAAAAAAAACATGTCAAAAAAGACTAATTAAAAACGGTATATTTGATGTAGTATTCACCCTTTTTACATTAAAGAGTCCTAGGCTAAAGATCTTCCAGAAGTCGGAAAACACTAAATGTTGTCATGTTGCCCTTCCTCCTGGGAAATGTTTCAGGATAGAGTGCCAAGATTCGATTTTTTGCCCTTCTGTTTTTTTTTGACACAGAGCCACAGGCATTTAGCAGTCCAAATCAGGCCGAATCCCCATGTGACGTTTGGCATCTCTTCTGTTAAAGAGCTCTAAAGAAAAACAAGCAGAAATTTACAGGGCAGCGACAACTGTGAAATCACGCAAGATGCGGTGAAACTGGTGGATCGGCAGCCGTATTTGCTGTTCGAAATCCCTCAAACGTTTGTTTCCCATCCGTTCCTTGAGCTTGCATAAGACCCGAGTCCTGTCATCCTCCCTTCCCTGTCTCTAAATCACAACTCCCACAATCCCGTTCTCTCCTTTAGCCTTTATTGAATGCTGTTCGTACTCTTTTTCCTCCCATCCTCCCCTTAAAATTCCTAAGCCCTTGACTTCCAGCAGGCCCTTTGGCTCCAGCTGTGTTTTGCTGATTTCTAATTGATGACTGTGGGCCTCTTGTTTTGTCCTGTCATCGGCCGGGGCTCTTTCAGAAGAAGTCCTCTCAGCGCTAAAGTGTTTTTGCTTCGGGTCTCCCCGCCTCCTGTTCCCGGACCACAATGCCCCTGCCATTACCCCTTCGCCACGCATGTCAGCCCTCTGCTAGCTTTATTTAAGATCCGCTGCCCTCCTCTAAGTCCCCGAACCAGCGGAGGACAAGTGTATAAAGAGCAGAGAGCCTATTCATCCCACCTCTCAAGAAGATAGACGAGAAAAAGACGGCGAGAAGAAAAGTGGGCTTTAAAGTTCGTAAGACAATCGCTCTCAGGCTGGCTGACATTTCTGACTTTTTTTAGATGTATTAACCGCTGCTAGTTCATCAGGGTTTTGTGTATGCGCTCGTTCAGTGCCAGTCCAAACACAACAAGGTCCCTTCTGTTGGTCGGTGTCCTCCGCCGCTGGACGACTGCCCCGAACACATTAACAAACAGCTAAATAAAGCTGGATAATGCTCTTCTATTGTGCCTGACAATAAAAAGTGGCCAGTTCTTGCCAGGTCTTCGCTTCGTTTGGCCCTAGAGCTGCCATTACTTAACTGCAGTAAACAGGTGCTGTTGAGGACTGAATGATTAGCTCTGGATATGCTGCTTTAGTGTTTTGGCTCTTGGAGATCTGAACACACTGTTTTTCTGTGATAAAGTCCAAGAGTGAGGCATTCAGGAGCTCAGTTGTTCGCCGTAAGGTCACTAAAGTGCTCCCATAAATGGACAAGTTCATCACATTTCCCAGTTATTTGATAATATATAAGTCTTGAAGAGAAGGTTCACTGATTTCTCAAATAATTGTGCTTTTGATATCAAGATTTTTCTTTTTGTTGGCATGCGCCAAAGTAAGCATTGCTACTATTTATAGCTCAACAAACCCTGAGTATTAAACTTTGGCATGTAACGCTAAGCCTTTTGTGCTACGGATATGAATGATATCTCAAATCATGTGGCTTGTTAGGGAGAGGTGTGCCGTTGCTGTTTTTTTTGAGTGATCTGACTTATGATTTTCGCTTGGCAGACAATGAAACAAATCTCACAAACTTGTGCTGATGGAGGAACTTGAGACCAGAGTATTGTAAACATTTGGGTTTGGGCACTTTTGCCTTCAGCCAGTAAGCAACCACATAGCAATAGACTAGAAACCACTTGGAACACCTTAGCAACCACAGAACAACACCCTGGCAACCACCCAGAACATCCAGGCAGTAAGTTTTGCATGTAAAAGAACTATTCACATTTGCTTTATAAATGTAAAAAAAAAATATATATATATATTATATGTTTTAAAAATGAATAAAATATTTATAAGAATA
>NW_015546037.1:251627-253932 GCF_001515605.1 Sinocyclocheilus anshuiensis | reverse complement strand
TCTATCTGTCTGTCTGTCTGTCTGTCTGTCTGTCTGTCTATCTTAAAGATATCTATAGCTCCAGGTGGGGCTTGGTTATTTATTTATTTTATTTTATTTATTTATTTTCTTGAGGATATCCATAGTTCCAGGTGGGGGGTTGTTTGTTTGTTTATTTATTACTTTGTATATTATTAATAGATTTAATTTAAATGTAATATTATTAAAATGTAACTTAAAGATCAATCATGATTTATGTGTGTGAAAACATTTTTACATGCAAAGTGAATGAAGACGTAGTTTGTACAAATACAATAGAAATACACCCAATAAAGCACTTAAAAAAAAAAGAAAAGAAAAAATCTCATCTGGTAGGTCTTGGAAACTCCGACCACAGCTGAAAAAAGCGTGTGTTTGGAAGTCCTTAATGACTATAATCATTCCCTCATTGGAGGATAGTCATAGTTCTATTAACATTGCATTCGCTGACCATGGATCTCACACGCCACAAGCCAGTGGCTTTCTCTTTATTACAGCGCCGGCTGACGCTTTCATTTATCTTCCTCAGGAGCGTGGCTCCTCTGTTTACATGCCTTGTGTTCTTTTAATCTATTCTGTCCTTTGTTTGTGTCGGTCCGGAGGAGGCAACGAGCAAGATACAGAGGGAACGGTCGGTTCTCCCGCGGTCCCCGCTGTTCCACTGTCCTGCGTCTGGAGCTCAGAACTGGCAGAGCTCATTATGGACTGATTCAAGGTCTGCCAACACAATCCCAGGGGGCCTGAAACAGCACCGTGTGCAGCGCATACCCCGGCAATCTCCGTCGCGCACATACACACGGGGATCTAACACCTGCAGAAGCTCTGTTGTGTACATATGCACACAAAAGCCAGGGCCAGAAAAATGGCCATAGTTAAGCGAGGCTCATCAGAGGCCCTCGCTGAGCACCCGGTTTGCCGCCTCTACCTTCCTGCTGTAATGTTTTCCATATAAAAGCATGCTGGAGGAAGGGGGGCAATGTGTGCCTGTGCTCAGGGTCCCACAGCAACGCATGAGGTCTAATCCCCTCATTAAGGACAGTCGGTGCTCAGGCTCAGATGGTGGGCTGGCAGAGTGACAGTGAACACGGACGTATGCACATGGACATACATGCACATGCCTGTGCCATCCGTCACTGATGCAGGTTGCTGGTGTCTCCTGCACGTTGTCATGCTGGACATTTCTGGATAATAACATCCGTGCGCAGCGTGATGTACGGCTATCCCATTTCGGGATGCTATCGCTCAAGCAGGTCCTGTCAAATAAAGAAATGTCGTTTTGAAACATAGACGTGCCGCCCCCAATCCCTGAAATTCGCTGACAAGGTATTCGACGCATTTAATTCCACTTTCGCCATCCGTCTTTTGTTTCTTCCTGCCTATCATTCCTTAACACACCGAGACCTTTTACAAGACACTGATGGACAATATTAGTAACTCGCTCTTCTAGCTTATAGGATTATAAAGACAGTAGTGTGCTCTTGTAAAAGTGATTAATTGACTACATAGGAAGAAATATGATCATGAAGTGGAGCATCCGAGCTTTTAACATCGCAGTTATCAACTTCCTTTTCGTTCTACAGCAAAGTGAAGGTCTCATCCGCAGTTCTGTTGCATTTGATGTTGTTAAGATCTTGTGCCTGTTTGGCAGGTGTAGCTTTGTGTGTATGTTTCGACAACAAGGTTTTATCTTCATGATCTGCAGATCTGTTTTTGGCCTCCACATCTAACCAGATTTTTTAAATTATTATTATTATTAGTAGTAGTAGTAGTAGTAGTAGTAAAATATATTTTCATTTTATTACTGTATTTATTATTATAAAATATTTTTACTTTTTATTTATCTATTATAATTATTAAAGGGGTCATATGATGCGATTTCAATTTTTCCTTATTTTTATACTTAAATTTGACTTTACTTATGCTTATATTTACTTACATCCTTTTTACTCTTATTATTTTGAAAAAGTATGTTTTATTATTATTGTTGTTGTTGTTTTTAAATATTTTTATACTTAAATTTTACTTTACTCATGCTTATATTTACTTATATCCTTTTTACTCTTATTATTTTGAAAAAGTATGTTTTATTATTATTATTGTTGTTGTTGTTGTTGTTAAATGTTTTTATACTTAAATTTAGGGATGCACCGAATGTTCGGCAACCGAAATTATTCGGCCGAAAATAGCAACAAAAGCTTTCGGTGTTTGTCCGTATAAGTGAAAAGACAGAATAAATTGTACCGAACAATGACGTGACGCGATCAAATAGAGGCGTGCACTAATGCAA
>NW_015546037.1:247252-250567 GCF_001515605.1 Sinocyclocheilus anshuiensis | reverse complement strand
AAGCACTGAGGTCTTCCTGCGGGTTTCTGCCAAAATAAAAGCTGAGAAAAAGCAAGAACTCCATCAACATTCATAAATGTTATTCTGTATTTTGTTCTGTAAAATAAAATAAAAAAGACAATAATAAGGATAATAATAATTGCAACAGCTCTATTAATACATTTATTATAGCTTTCACACATAGTGTTCAGACTGGGCTCTGTAATATTTTCTAATGTTTTAAAAGAAGTCTCTTCTGCTCAGCAAGGCTGCGTTTATTTGTACAGTAAAAAAATACATGCCTGATTCAAGAAGTGGGTCTCAAAAATGGCCAAAAAATATTATTTTACTAACTTATTCATTTTAAGTTAAATTGTGTTTTATTGGTAAAATGTCTGCTAGAATGTTAAAAAATGTTCAGTGTTAAGTAAATATGTTTAAAGCACATTTTGGTTATTTAATTTATGCAATGGTGAAAAAAATGGGCAAAATGGGGGGAAAAATGCGGAAAAAACCGTGTTCGGTATTCCAGTGTTTCATTTTGTTCGGCTTCGGCCAAGAATTTTCATTTCGGTGCATCCCTACTTAAATTTTACTTTACTCATGCTTATATTTACTTGTATCCTTTTTACTCTTATTATTTTGAAAAGTATGTTTTATTATTATTATTATGTTTTTAGTTATTATTGGTTATTATTGTCATAAGATTTTTTATTTTTGTATATACATATGTGATTACAAATAATAAATAATATTGTTTTTTACAAAAGTTGAACAAAAACATTATGTAGCTGTACCAGTTATAGAAAAAAAAGACTATAGTTGTCACTCTTTTTCTTGTACAACACAGCAACTGTTTAGTCGCAAATTCGTTAATAGGCATAACGTAACGGCTCTTCCACATTTCCGTTCCGTTTGATGCTGTTTAGCTTCGTATCGTGTGCCTGTTTGGCAGTTGCAGCTTTGTGTACGTTGGGACCGGCAGATGGTTTTGGCTTTGAGTTTTGCAGCCCTGTTTTTGGCCTCCACATCTGACCAGACTGAGTGACCCGGGTCACTTTGTAGGAGTTTTTTGCGGACAGCTGCGCTCTGGATTTGGATTTAATGGCAGGCAGATGCTAAGTGATTCTTTGCTGGGTTATTGGCTGGTGCGTATGTCTGTTTAGAAGCATCCTGAGAATAATTAAGGCTCAAAACATGTGCAATGCGGAGGTATTTCAAGGGAAAGGAACGTGGCGGATTTCGGGGTGTACGCGTGGGTGTTCGGTTTGCGGACACGGACTTGCCTTTGTAGCTTGATTGCACCCTCTTTACATGCAAAACACGTTACGCTTCTTTCTTGAAAGTTCGCTGACATGTGGTAATTCCTCCCCCCCTTTGCTTTTTAGGTCCCGTCTTCGCTTAGCGCATCTCGTTGTGTGGCATTTTGATCTAAACACACGAGCGAATCAAGACGAGAGAAACCAGGCGTCAAATTGAGTGAGCGAATTCGACTGCGGTCTGCCAGGCTGATCCAGTGTTATTAGTTGTCTGTCTCAGAGACGGGTAATGGGGGTTGACACTCTTTGAACGCAAACAGCATGCCGGGGACCCCCGGGAACCGAAGGGGAGCTCGGCGGATCTCATCATGTGCAATGCGGAGGTATTTCAAGGGAAAGGAACGTGGCGGATTTCGGGGTGTACGCGTGGGTGTTCGGTTTGCGGACACGGACTTGCCTTTGTAGCTTGATTGCACCCTCTTTACATGCAAAACACGTTACGCTTCTTTCTTGAAAGTTCGCTGACATGTGGTAATTCCCCCCCCCCTTTGCTTTTTAGGTCCCGTCTTCGCTTAGCGCATCTCGTTGTGTGGCATTTTGATCTAAACACACGAGCGAATCAAGGTGAGAGAAACCAGGCGTCAAATTGAGTGAACGAATTTGACTGCAGTCTGCCAGGCTGATCCAGTGTTATTAGTTGTCTGTCTCAGAGACGGGTAATGGGGGCTGACACTCTTTGAACGCAAACAGCATGCCGGGGACCCCCGGGAACCGAAGAGGAGCTCGGCGGATCTCATCAGGGCTAGAAATGGTGTGGCGCTTTGTTAAAGATAGACTGGGAGTCTGTTTCGACTCCTTTATTAAATTGAAGGTTTCGGCTTGCCGGGCGAGCGAGAGAGAGGAGTCGATAACCTCTCCCTTCTGCCGTTTGATGGACAGCGCAAGAGCGAACGAGTGGGGGGTGAGAAAGAGGCACGCTCTGAATCCCAATTTCATTACACCGAGATAAAAAGAATATTAGATGAGAGATAGAAAAGATAAGATGGGGAGCAAAAGAGATGAAGGCTTTTTTCTCGATGGATCGAACGAGAGCGAGAACCGTCAGTACACAGGGCTGTAGTTCTCGTTTTAAGAGGTTGGAGTACCCAGCGCGTCGTGTCTCTCAAGGGCCTTGCTGAGTGAGTTATGAGTCCGTTCTGTGCGTGTTGGCAAATGGAGACAGGGGCCTGAATCCAAACAGAACACACAACCTTGACCAGAGCTAAACCGAGAACCTTCAGAGGCGTGAGCCAAAACATGTGGCAGCACAGGCTGAGCCTGCGAACCGGTAAAAATATCCAGCCCGCAAACAAGCATTGTGTTCAGAGATAATAAGAAGTGTCTGCAGTCTGGAATAATAAGAGAGCACAGGACAAATTGGTAGGAAAGCTCAGAATGTGGCAAGCAATCTTCTGGTTCAGAATAAAATCAGTATGTGGGATATAAACGTGGTTTAGTCATTTGCATACATTGCGGGCTCACCATATGGATTTAAACTCAACATGATGGCTCTCTTTAGTTAGACACAGACAGATCATTTTTATTTGACAAATGTTTACATTTTTGTATGTTGTACTTTTTTAATATGGGAAAATAGTATATAATAATATTTATAATAATAATAATAATAATATTTATTTATTTTACAATTTTAGTTTAGTTTGTCTTCATATCCTTTTGATCTGCAGGCTTGCTATATAAATTTAAATTCAACATGAATTCAAAAACAATCTTCTTTACATTCGTAGTTACATTTTTATTACCTCTATATTTACACTTTTTCATTTAGGCTACTTAATTTTACTTAATCGTTCATCAGTTCCTTAATATCTGGAAATGATGGTTATTTTATTTTATTTAAAAACTTTTTTCAGAATGTAACCATAGGCTTGCTGTATTTAAATGTAACATTAATCATTAAGAATTGTTTTTATTTGGCATATTCATAGTTCTCTAAAAGTTCTATAATATATAAGTAATATATTATTTATATAATAATAATAATAATAACAATAATATAAAAATATGTTGTCATCAA
>NW_015546037.1:223529-242210 GCF_001515605.1 Sinocyclocheilus anshuiensis | reverse complement strand
TTATTATTTATTTAATATATAAAGGTTTTTATTATTTATTTAATATATTAACATTTGTTATTATTATTTATTTATTTTATATACCCTTAATCAATATTTCATTTGTAAAATATGATAAAATATAAAAAAAATAAAAATAAAAAATCGAAGATTGTCATTTTTCTTGAATTTCTAGCAAAATTTTGTGATAAGGGTGTTTTTTTTTTGTTATTGTTATACTTTCCACTTGTTTTATAATGTATAAAAAACTAACTGAAAGCCTTGCACCAGTGCACTTGATAGAGGACTGACAGATAAACCGAAGCAGTCTGAGGAGATTTGCTGTAGATTTGTAGATTTGTGTGAGGAATTTGCTGTTACTTTAACCTTGAGTTCTACAAGTCAGTTTCTCTGTGCGTTTCCTCCATCTGCCAAAGGTCTGAGCTCAAACAATGACACTGCTGTGAATCGATGTGTCTTCAGGGTGCTGAAGAGAGCGTGAGGAGGTTCAACTCAGCGCTCTCTGATTTTCTGCTGGGTTATTGATTTCCAGGCCTCTCGCATTCTCTTTATCTCCCTCTCTCTCTTCTCTTGGCCGCTCACTCGATCCTGGACTCCCAGTCAGAATCAGATGAGTCCCGTCCCAGCGGAGCGGCTTATTTTCCTCCCTCCCCTTATATAATAATAATAATAATATGTTGTCATCCATTCATCTTATTTTTCAACGTCCCTTATATAATAATAATAATAATAATAATAATAATATGTTGTCATCCATTCATCTTATTTTTCAACATCCCTTATATAATAATAATAATAATAATAATATGTTGTCATCAATTCATCTTATTTTTCAACATCCCTTATATAATAATAATAATAATATATTGTCATCAATTCATCTTATTTTTCAACATCCCTTATATAATAATAATAATAATAATAATATGTTGTCATCAATTCATCTTATTTTTCAACATCCCTTATATAATAATAATAATAATATATTGTCATCAATTCATCTTATTTTTCAACATCCCTTATATAATAATAATAATAATATTTTTTTTTGTTATTGTTATACTTTCCACTTGTTTTATAATGTATAAAAAACTAACTGAAAGCCTTGCACCAGTGCACTTGATAGAGGACTGACAGATAAACCGAAGCAGTCTGAGGAGATTTGCTGTAGATTTGTAGATTTGTGTGAGGAATTTGCTGTTACTTTAACCTTGAGTTCTACAAGTCAGTTTCTCTGTGCGTTTCCTCCATCTGCCAAAGGTCTGAGCTCAAACAATGACACTGCTGTGAATCGATGTGTCTTCAGGGTGCTGAAGAGAGCGTGAGGAGGTTCAACTCAGCGCTCTCTGATTTTCTGCTGGGTTATTGATTTCCAGGCCTCTCGCATTCTCTTTATCTCCCTCTCTCTCTTCTCTTGGCCGCTCACTCGATCCTGGACTCCCAGTCAGAATCAGATGAGTCCCGTCCCAGCGGAGCGGCTTATTTTCCTCCCTCGTCTCCTCATTCCTCAGCTATGCTCTGTATTCAAAACGCTGAGATTTCTCCTGGGGGCTTCGAACAAGGAATATACTGTTACAGGCGAGGAGAAGGGAGAAAAAGAGCGAGCCGGTGTTACTAGATACCAGTGAAATCAAATCTATTTGCCTTGCCCCTGAGCAACATTCATTTTCCAAAACCGCTGGACTGACTACGTGGAATGTAGCGGCTCTGAAATGTAACATTCTGTCTTCCTGATTGAGCCGGTTTCTGAGATAAGAGCTTCTGTTTGCTCCTCCAGCATCTCTGAAGAGTTAATCAGTATTCTCACTCTCCTCCGGATGAGCAAAACATATAGTGACTTCATCCCACAAGAGCATTCTGTTTCTCAGCGCTTGCTCTTTCATAGCTAATGGAGAGCTCATTTGTGAAATGAGATCACCTGTGTTGTTGTTGTTGTTGTTGTTTACTTATTTTATTCATTTTCTGTTTTAATTTGAATCTTAGGTAACATTATAGTCGTTTTTTTGGATACACTTTTGTGTCCTTGTTACAGTGTAATTATACATTTAAGTACTGAGAAATACTAATTATCTACATGTACTTACTATATGGTTAGGGTTTGGCTTAGGGTTACTTGCATGCAGGGGTGTGAAGTAACGAATTACAAATACTCGCGTTACAGTAATTAAGTAGTTTTTATCAGTAATTGTACTATAATAATAATAATAATAATAATATGTTGTCATCCATTCATCTTATTTTTCAACATCCCTTATATAATAATAATAATAATAATAATAATAATATGTTGTCATCAATTCATCTTATTTTTCAACATCCCTTTCCAACCATCTACTTTCATTCTGGCATATTACACCCACTTTTCGTGATCCAATTTAATTCCTGATGGATAAAATCAAGTCCTGTCGTAATTGATTTCTCATTGAATATCCTGTTTCCCTCAGATATGTCAGTCTACTCAAGTAAAATGGCGTTTGCAAACGGCAGTGTTGACTTTAATTACGCCATCCACCGGTGTGACAGTTTTATTTTCATTTCAGGGTATTTGGGTAGTTTCATTGTGTGAAGCACACATTTATTATGCCAACATTTTTTGGCAGCCAGGCATAAAACATTCCTGCTCAATACTCACACAAATGAGAACTCTTTCACACTGCACATTTCCATTTGAAAATGAAGACACAACATTTGAACAGCACTGTTACCGCTCTCTCCCGCTCTTCACATCCATAGACGGCAAGGTTTCGTTTGTTTGTGAGCAAATGCCAGCTACTGCAGAAAATCACATGAAACTCTAGACTCTAACTGCACGCCACATTATTTATTTTCTTTCTGCCGAGATCCCCCTAATATTTCAGCTCCGTGACTTTATTTGTTTTGAATCTGCAAACATTTTGATTCGAGGAGAAACAGAAGCTGAAAGCATCTGCTTTCTAATATCTTTGGTAAATAATAATCATTTACAATTTATTGCCAGTCATTATATTAAGTACATGTACTTACTATATGGTTAGGGTTAGGATTAGTTTTTGGCTTAGGGTTACTTGCATGTAATTATGCATAATTTATTGTTATTATAATAGTGAGTGCATGTAACAAGCGTAACAAGGACACCTTAAAATAAAGTGTTACCATTTTTCTTATTTTTAATTAGTTTTTTTTATTTTATTTTTTTATATAGTTTTTATTTTATTTTATTTTCATTTCAGTTTTAGTTTTAGTTATTATTTAATAAATGACAACTAGCTGAAAGTTTTTTCCCCCCTCCAATTTAATGTTTATTTATTTTATAGCAGGGTTTTAATTGAGTTTAGTTTTTAATTTCGTTATTATAATTAACTAAAATTGAAACTAAAACTAAAACCATAAAAAACATTACTTGAAATAAAATAAACTTTAACTGAAATAAAATAAAATATTAAAAGCTTTTTATTTCAACTAGTTATTTAATAACTTAATTTAGTTAAACTTTATGTACTAAAATAACTAAAATTAAAACTGAAATAAAAATTGATTAAATACAATTTATTGCCAGTCATTATTGTGACATTTTCAGTATATGAGACTATGGCATGCTTGCCACTGTTATTTATCCACTATGAATTGGATTTTATTAAGTAATGTCATCTTTATTTATGATGAATTGCTTTGGGATAATTAACGAATGCAGGCTTCAGAGTTTCCATGTAGCTGTCGTCTATTATTTATGATTTCAGTTATCATAGTTTGTCACAAAATCAACAAGCACATTTATAATTTAGCGCGTTCACCTTTGTTCTTTTCATCGCTCTTTCATCAGCTCTTTGCAGTCCTTTCTGAGTAAGTTGAATAAAGTAGGGAAAACTTCTGATGTGTAGAGATTAACTCATTTTATTTGTCACATGGCCTCAGGGTTTTAGTCTAACCTTATGTTGCTTCGTCAGCGTTTTTGCTGAATCTTTGCTGGTTGCATGCATGCAAAAAAAAACATGCTGCGCAAGCGGTGTAGTCTGATTCACTCACAAATGACTCCTCTGAACTGGTTCTTTTATTGAATCGTTTATGGACTCACATTCTGTAGGAACACTGACCTCGGCTCACCTTTCTGATATCCCTCATCCCTTTCTTTTCCATCATCCCCTTCGTTAGAGAGGTAAAAGCGAGGTCACGGCATGAAGCAAACGAAACGCTCCTTGTTTGTGAACAAGCCCTGTTTACCTTGATTATAGTGACTTTAATCATTCAGTCTGATGAAATCCTGCGACTGCTCTCAGGTCAGCGGTGGAAGCCAGAACATTTGTTGTGAGTCTTTGGCTTAAAGAGGAATCGATAAGGTACTTCGGACTAAAGGTTAAGCGTGCTAACAGTGGGCTGATGAATGGTGCTCTCTGCTAATAGCTGAGGAAATACCCTTTCAGCGCGTGTCAGGGCATGAGTGATTAGCCTACATCTAAGCTAGCGCAAAGATAAACTCGTTCGAACGGTCTCGCCCTCAACTTGACACTCCGACTGAATAAGAGGCTTTCGTATCGTGATATTGCGCCATGGCCCCCCTTCTCCTCTTCTGTTCGCTCTCATTTGAGCCGTATCTCATTTCTTTAGCGTCTGGGTGCCTCTGTCAGAAGATGCTATCAGTGCGCTCGGACTCTCCGGGGAGTCCATCTCTCCTAGAATGTGCTGATAATGAGCGGCTTTACATTTCTCAGAGGGTTTCAGAGCTGGTCGGAGATGCATGCAAAGTCTTCTTCATCACATGTCCTTATAGCAAACGTAATGTTTTTTTTTGTTTTTTTTCATAACTTATTTTGTGAAGACTCTTTCTGAGAGTTTGAGATATGACTTGTATGTACGTGTTAGTGTGTAGGAAGTGCAGGTAAACAATGCCACTTTAATTTGAAATATTCATACAGTACCAGTAGATGAGAGATTTTGCTCTACACTTTTAGATTTTGCTTTACATTTTTTCTCTATGCGAAAAAAAAGAGGCAATATGGAGTAAGGGATCATCCTGTCATGTGCTGCTCACCTGCCACACACACACACATCGTGCTCGGCAGGACAGGGGTCTTTCTTAATTAGACTGTGACAGGGCAATTAAAGTCTCTGTGCTTGACTAGTCCGGTCTGACACATTCTCTCATTTCAGCCCACAAAGACAATCCACAGAGAGAACAAGCTAACATCCCACAAAAACTCTCTCTGTTTCTCCTGAAATAATGAACCTACTCTATCTTCTATCACTTTAACTATCAGTCCTGCTAAAGTCCTTTCGTGAGCACACCGTGTGTGTGTGTGTGCAGAGGAGAGACTTAAAACTAAAACCATAAAAAACATTACTTGAAATAAAATAAACTTTAACTGAAATAAAATAAAATATTAAAAGCTTTTTATTTCAACTAGTTATTTAATAACTTAATTTAGTTAAACTTTATGTACTAAAATAACTAAAATTAAAACTGAAATAAAAATTGATTAAATACCACACACTCACACTCACACACACACACACACACACACACACACACACACACACGTATGTATACTACTAAAAATGACAAAAACACACAACATTACTAACACTTTTATTTCAAATTAAAATAAAAACAAAATGTAAAAATAAAAGCTAATTCAAAATATTATAAAAAATGATCATATAATACTCAATTAAACTAAAATAACGCTGATTTCAAGTGATGACATTTTCTTTATGGTGTTAGATATAGTTACTAAAATAACCCTGCGTGGCAGATCAGAGCACAGTTTTGAACTGCAGATGCATGTGAGATTGTTCATGTCTTAAAGGGATACAGAAACCTGTATGACTTTATTCTGTGAAACACGATAGAGTAGATATTTTGAAAAGAAAGAAAGAAAGTGAGGGTGAGTAAATGATGACAGATTTTTCATTTTTGGGTAGACTGTGCCTTTAAAACTTAAGAAAAAGTCTTCATTAGTTCTTCCTTTAATCTCATGCATATATGAATGCAATTTCCTTTGTCATTTTTGTTTCCTTTGGGATTGTGCTTGTGAAATAATAGTGAAATTGTGTCTTCATGATGTAATCTAGTGTAGTTTGTTTCAGTCAGGAGCAAACATGACTGAAAATTCTCAGTACTCCCTCATAAACCTCCTGATCACAGAAGTCGTAAGTTAACATCCCCCTCAGCACTTCAAAGAGTCCTTTACGTGTGTGTGTGTGTGTGTGTGTGTGTGTGAACAAGCAGACAATAAAGGACAGTAAAAACAAGGGCCGTCTCAGATAAACAAAAAAGAGAGAGTAGACAGAGGATCATAAATGTGCTTTTGTTTACTCCGGTATTGTGGCAGATGAAAAGCTTTTCAATAGTGTTGGTTTGTGAATGTGTTTGTCCTCGTGTTTGTGCAGGTCAGGGTTAGCCAACATTATGGTGACCAAATGTTTCCCACAAGAGCAGTAAAACCTGAAATCACCTACACTGTAGAGCAGACCAACAGTTCCTATGAGGAAAACAGCTTAATAAACATACTAAATAAATGTCTTAATGAAATATAAAAACGCACAATGGTTGTGTGATGTCAAGTATCAAAAAAGTATTAGTTTAGTAACAAAATTATTCACAAAAATGAGAAAAATCTGGCAAAACTTCCTTTTGGGAAATGCCCAAAAGTAAAAATGATTCATATATGAGGTAAATTGTGTTTTTTGGCTCACACGTTACAATATGTTTGTATACATTAGCATTAGTTAATACAATAGTTAACAAATAACAATGAACAATTTTTTACACACATGCATTTGCCTAGCTAAAGTAAAATCATATATATCTCTCTGTTTCTCCTGAAATAATGAACCTACTCTATCTTCTATCACTTTAACTATCAGTCCTGCTAAAGTCCTTTCTCATGTGCGCACAGTGTGTGTGTGTGTGTGTGTGTGTGTGTGTGTATGTGTTCATAGGAGAGACTCTCTCAGTCCTGTAATCTTTCTCTCTCTGTAATCAGCAGTTTTCTAGGCGCTGCCTCCTTCTCCTCATGCTTTTTTGACTCTAATGGCACATCTTCTTTCTTTTAACCACTATTACGAAGATTTTGATGATTGAATGAAAAAAAAATGGAAAGGATGAGCTGAACTTATACCTCGTACTTTGTACTTTTCTGTATAGAGAACAAGCGACACTTTGTTTCACTGTACAAAACGTCCAGAACAGTTGCGTTTGTGTTCAGTGTCTGTATTTAATTTATTAATTATTTTTTTTAGCCTACACACTGAAGGTCCAATATATATTTCAATATTTTCCCTCACAGTTATATCATTGGGTCATTATACTAAATATATATTTCGGGCATCAGGGAGCCGCTATTATACCAGTCATTGAAACTGCTTTTGAATGCACAATCGCTTTTTAGTTTCACTTTCACTTTCGAGATTCGCGATCGCACGTACTCGATGTTTGTCAGTGGTGCTCACGATCTGCAAATCATTCGTCATCGTCCTCAGTCATCTCTCCTTACTCTGTTTATGTGGTAAGTTAAATTTTATGTACTGTAATGTAACAGGCAGCCGTTACACCGTGTCTACACCGGACGCGACAGTTGTCGTGTCATGCTGCGCCGCATCAGCTAAAGTCTGTCTACACTGGACGCGATAAAAGCGATAGTTGAAAAACATTTGAAATTTGTGTCAGCACATCATAAATAGAACGCGGCAGCAGTTTACTGTTGGGGATTTGTCGTGTCGCACCGCATCCAGTGTAGACAGCATCACTGATTATAATGAGTTCTATACACTGATCTATGTATAATGAATCTCTATTATAGATCTGTGGTTCTATAGTATTTTGTCACGCCGCTCGTGTCCGGTGTAGGAATCGTTATTTGTTTTCCGTGCCTTATAAGGATTCATGCTTTGGGCACAACCCCTAACTCCCCCCACCCCGCCCCCGCCGATGTTATCGTCCATCACGATGTTTCACTGTAGACATCGTCCGATGCCAATTTTGTTGTCTTATAATCATTTATAGTGTCTAATTTTTTTACGTTTTGCCATTTATTGTAGAAATGTATTTTCAGGCACTCCTTGATTTTTTTCCTCAGGTTTTCACTAATTGTTATTCACTATTGTTACACAGGTCATTCAAAATAACCCTAAAACTAATAATAGAAACACCCTTGTTCGATCTGTGGAGCACATGGGATCTGAGAAGCTTTACATAAAGAGCGCATGGGGGAAGAAAGTTATAGAATGCAATATGGAGACTAATTAGAAGCTCTCCGTGAAGACAAGCCCATTTATCTAACTGCCGAGAGGGACCTCTGTGTCCGTGGGGGAAACGGGAAGTCACACGGGAGGAGAAAAGGCCAGAACACCCTTGGTATTTGCGTATGTGTGAAGTAGGGAGCTCCGTTTACATCCAACTGGAATAAAACCAATACATCTTCTGTTTTATGTGCAGAGTCCGCCCTACGCAGACTCCCATGATTAAAGAAAACAAAGAGAGATTCCCCTGTTATCCACTATTCCTCCAGCCATCTGACGGGAACAATTAATGTTTGACCGGAATTCCCTTTTGACGGAGAAAGAAAAAATATATATGCAGGATTCTGAGCTGGGATCACAGGTCCCTTTTATTAGCTCTCATGGGCCCCGACACGGAATTCTGCCACTGGAATATGGAATGAGGGGAAGGCGGTTGTCTGCGTCAACCTGGAATTCTGGGAGTGCATATTATAGTCTTTGATTCTATTGGTCTCGTTTTCTCCTATACTTTCCTTTCCTCTCTTCCTATCTGAATCTGAAATTCTGAAAGGATCGGGATTCTGTTCTGTTTAATTCTTTTTTCTCTCTCTCTTTGCAAAATAGATCAAAAATAATTTGATTCTCAATATCTTATTTTCTCTTCTTCTACTCTGTGAACCCAGAATTCTTTTGGGCTAATGGGAATGACTATTCCAAGGGATGGAAAAGTGGAAAAAGTGTAGACTGGGAAAGAGGAATGACTGTGCTTGTTGAGATATTGAACATAGTGTTGTTGTTTAACTCTTTTTTTAGGTATTGTTTAATACTAAAACTATTATTTTTTGGTAATTGAAATAAAGCTGAAATAAAATCTAAATGTTACATTAGAACTTGAAAAACTTTGAAAATGTTGACTTGGCAACTAACTGAAACAAGTTGAAGTTGAGGTAGTAAAATTACTAACACTAATACTACATACTGCAAAATAAAAATAACCAAAAGCTATATAATAATAATAATAATAAATCGCGCATTAACGCAGTTTTTATTATTATTATTATTTTGAAAGTGCACTTTTCCTTGTTTTAAATCTAGGCAAAAAGCCATGTGTTGACTGTTGACTGTGAAACAGTAGACTTTAATTATATGCATTTATGGTGTAATTATTAAATTACCGTGTCAATCCATGTTAATTTTTACCGCGAATAATACGCTGTGACTTTAATTCAGCACGTGCAACACAACAGAAATAGACTTGCACCTGTGTCGAGCTCATCCGTCCGCACTCATCCACGGTTGAGTATACTTTGAAAGCTGTGCAGACGCGGCTGTGCGCGAGACGGAACGGAACGTGGAGAGTGAAGTATACCCGGGCCTATAGACTCCGTGCGGAAACGATCGCAGCATGAGAGAGTCCCCACAAGGATAGCTGACCAGACATGTGTGTGTGTGTGTGTGTGTGTGTGTGTGTGTGTGTGTGCCCATTAACCTGCTGTGTGATGGATGGGACAGGCCTGGGTGAAGGTGGGGGCACGACGTGTGTTTGCTGTGTGTTTGGGTGGGGATATAAGCGGAGACAGAGACCTGCTGCTCTCAAACCCGCTGCTAATAAGGTCCACGCTGCAGGGCTTATACCCTCACTCTGCAGGCGGTCTCTCTTGCTCGCTCGTTTCACTCTTTTTAATTAATAAGATTCCATATTCCTTGCTGTATATTTCAGTTTGGCCTTTCAATGCTAAGTTGTGAGGTATGAACAGCTCAATCCATCACATAGGTGTAGACCATCGCTGTCTCCATCAGAGGAAACAGTTATGGGTGACTTATGACTTTCCTGTGGCGAAAACGCACCATGCAGAGACGAAGCCAAAAAGCAGATCTATACCTCATGAGGGAGAAATAATACTGCAAAAAGGTGGATGGCATAACCTTTTCACCTCTCACACTGTATCGCTTAGGTGCCAAAATCACTTTGAGTTGATAAATTGTCATAAGACTGGGTCAGTAGGGTCACCAAAACTAGCAGCTGCAGTCAAATAATGGGTAATCTGGTGTGTGACACCGTTTTATTATGATTTACTAGGAGATTCTTTCATAATGTATGTGCAGATTCAGGTTTGAGCAAGAAGTTGTGCCACTCAGACTGGTTTATGTTGGTTAGTGCTAGTTGGCTACAGCTGATTACCATATATTACACCAACAAAACACGTATTGTAATTTATATATTTTTTTGTTTTTATGTTTTATATATATATATATATATATATAGCAGACTTTAATGGACAGTAAAAAAAAAGGCAGAACACCATATAACTGCAAACCGGCACCGTAACTTCATTTTGACGCGCAGTTAAACAAAGGAAGAACGCTGTAACTCAATTTGAGTGTTCCAAACAAAGTGAAAGAGCGGTAACTGGTGTTATACGGTGTTCTGCCTTGGTTTCTCAGGGGCTTTTCGATCAAGTTACGGTTGAGATGACCCATTATTTTCTCGGAAAAACAACGAAATTGACTCAAGATACTTATGCACATGATAAAGGATGTCTTGAATGTCCCAAAAATATCAATAACTCATTTTTGGCAAAAATCAAAGTTTTTTTTTTTTGCCTCAAACTTTTTTTTTTACTTCAAACTTTTGCCTTTGCACGGCAGTATATATATATATATATATATATATATATAAAGTGAATTCAAAATATGAACAAATAATATAAAAGCATATAAATAATACTAAAATAACAATGTGTCAGAGTGGTGTTAGATTTGTGTATGTCCACATGTGTGAGTGTGTGTGTGTCACATGTGATTTCTTAGATATGGCTGAGCGGTAATGACCTGCCAGGACACACACACACACTAGTCAATCTATCCACATGACATTCCTAGTTACATTCAGAGAAAAGTTGCCCAAGCATCCTGCCGTAATCCTTTCAATGCTAAGTTGTGAGGTATGAACAGCTCAATCCATCACATAGGTGTAGACCATCGCTGTCTCCATCAGAGGAAACAGTTATGGGTGACTTATGACTTTCCTGTGGCGAAAACGCACCATGCAGAGACGAAGCCAAAAAGCAGATCTATACCTCATGAGGGAGAAATAATACTGCAAAAAGGTGGATGGCATAACCTTTTCACCTCTCACACTGTATCGCTTAGGTGCCAAAATCACTTTGAGTTGATAAATTGTCATAAGACTGGGTCAGTAGGGTCACCAAAACTAGCAGCTGCAGTCAAATAATGGGTAATCTGGTGTGTGACACCGTTTTATTATGATTTACTAGGAGATTCTTTCATAATGTATGTGCAGATTCAGGTTTGAGCAAGAAGTTGTGCCACTCAGACTGGTTTATGTTGGTTAGTGCTAGTTGGCTACAGCTGATTACCATATATTACACCAACAAAACACGTATTGTAATTTATATATTTTTTTGTTTTTATGTTTTATATATATATATATATATATATATATAATGTAAAGCTCATTTTTATATATTTGTCATATTTTTTGTAATGGTGAATTTCATATTTATTCATGCATTTAACATTGTTTTATGCTGTTAGTGCTAGTTTGTTATCACCGAAACAATATAATACAAAATGTTATAACGCTAAGCATTACAATTTTTGGAATCTATTTTTTATAATGAACATTTTTTAATAGTACTTGTAAGGTCTTGCAACTTTACAAGTATTAAAATATCCGAAAATATATTAAATATATTTTAGATTTAAATATATTTGCTAGCTAGTTTGGTTTTCTTGCTGGTAAATCTAAGTTAAAAACCAGCACCAAGACTAGTGTTAAAACTTCTCAAGTAGTCTCCTTTGTTGGGTATCAAGGCATGTCTAGACCACAGTCAATAAGATGCTGAATAATCTTCTAAGACGTTTTGCTAAAGTCTATATTGAGTCTGTAAAGCAGTGGGATGACAAACACCCACCAGAGATTTCCAGCAGCCTCCTGCAGCGTCGGATTTGGATAAACCTTAAAAACCATTCGTAAGAAAGAATGAACTCCACAGTAATGGAAGTGGGACAAGACTTAGAGATTCAACTTGGCAAAATATGTGCGCATCAAAGTGTTTCCTGCTCTGTTCTCTCCTGCCTTTGTCTTTCATCTGTTCCAGCGAGTGCCACCGCACATCTTTGCAGCAGATATGGAGGATAATTAGACATGCAAATTTTAGGAGAACTTATGACGGATGTTTTGCTTTTAATAATTTTCTTTGTCAACACAAGAGTGGTTGCTTCACGCAGAAACAAATGCCATCGATGGCTGACAGCACAATGGAGGATTCATGAAATGACTGAGCTGTGCAGTGAACACCTGTGCGCTAGAATGATGAGTATGCGTCTTAATTTCCTTGTTGTTTGATAGTTTGTTCATCAGTGTCACGTCAGCGTGTTTTTTTTTCTCCGTCGCGGCAGTGTGTGTGTCACGTGTCACACACACACACACACACACACACACACACACACACACACAATAGTCAATCCATCCACATGACATTCCTGGTTACATTCAGAGAAAAGTTGTCCAAGCATCCTGGCTTAATTATGTGAGTCCATGTGAATCTGTGTGCGTGTGTCATGTGGGAGCAGGTCGGACCGAGATGTTTTTGGTGTCTTAGGGTAAATTGCTCCACTGATTGACGGCTTTCTCCCCCACCCAGGGGTCATTCCAGGACCCCATCCACTTAGCAGCAGAGTCTGCCACCCCGTTCCCCTACAAACACAATGGCATGGAAGTCTTCACCCCTCGGAATTCAGATCACACTTGCTGTTATTGATGTGAGGGGTCTGTGTGCGCACATGTGTGTGTTTTCAGGTCAGGGGTGACAGCTGTTGGGCCGCTGTGCTTCAGGTGTCACGCTGGACCCTGGAGGTCATGATGTCATGCCCGAAATGGTGGCCGATGTTATTGGACACACAAGGGTCGAGGGTCATAATGAGGTAGAGGGATATATGTGGAGTTCAGCATCAACTTTGAGTGAACTACTGACGTGTGTCTGCACATGCCTTAAATAAGCTAGACACAAATTATTAGCATTTCCTTCAGCCAGCAGTCTGATCAGGAGCGTGCATGAGTTCATCCAGCTCATTTACAGTCGCCTGCGGATTTGTCTTAGCGTTTGACTCTTTCTTTACAGTGAACGAACTCCTACTAAAAACACAGGTGTCATTAATAATTCTCTTTTCCATCCCCTCATCCCTTGATCTTCTCTTTGCTCATTTTTATTTCCTTTTTGGAGGTTGGTTTTTTACAGACAGGTCTGTCAGAGTGAGCTTTGAACAAGCGCTTGGACAGAAAACAGACGTGTGTTGGATCACAGGAGTATATTTCTTCTGTTTTAAAGAAGAATTAAAGTCGAATTCTCATTTGTGATGATCTAATAAAAAACCCAGAACTCTGAGTTGGGAAAAATATCTATCTATCTATCTATCTATCTATCTATCTATCTATCTATCTATCATCTGTCTGTCTGTCTGTCTCTGACATGTTGTCTGTCTGTCACTCTATTTGTCTGTCTGATGCTCTATCTGTCCTTTTCTCTGTCTCTCTGTCTTTTCAGTATGTGCACTACTAAATTTTTAGTGTGTATTGAAATCCAACACATTCTCATGCTGTTTATTTTAGTTTAGATTTGTGTTAAGTGGTTTATTGTGAGGAGTTCAGCACAGCGAGGTCTTTCCGTCCAGCACAATGGAGGATTTATGAAATGACTGAGCTGTGCAGTGAACACCTGTGCGCTAGAATGATGAGTATGCGTCTTAATTTCCTTGTTGTTTGATAGTTTGTTCATCAGTGTCACGTCAGCGTGTTTTTTTTTCTCCGTCGCGGCAGGCAGCTCCGGGGTTCCTGGATGGATGCGGTTTCCGAGAACAGCAGGGAGCCAGACCGTAGTTTTAAAAGACGAAGGGCATTGTGAGTGACAGATGGAACATTCTGGTCATGTTTCCATCCACGTAATGGTTTTTGCGTCATTCAGAAAGGCCCGGAACAGTTGCGTTACCCATCTAGAGCTTTCAAACATGCCCACTTAGTTCTATTCGTCTTTCTTAGTCCCTTTATTTTTTAATCATTAACCGAGTGCTCCCCGCTTGCCCCTAAAGCTCTGCAACTTAATTGAAGGAAACAGAAATGGCTAGAGAGCGATTTTTTTTCATTCAATGCATGTCATATATTTTTCTCAGATGCATGAATGACAATATTGACAGATTTATCTGTTAGATACACAGCAGGGACCACATAACAGGGTTATTATAGTTAACTAAAACTGAAAGTAAAATTAAAACCATTAATAACATTTTTGTTACTTGAAATAATGAAATTAAAATTGAAAAAAAAAAAAAATAATTCCTATACATTTCAGATTTAGATATAAAATCGGTAATACATTTAATTTAAATTCAGATAATAAGTTTCAGTTATAATTCAGTTAATGTAAAGTATTCAGTTAATTTCCTAAATCTGAAATGAAAAATTAACAAAAACTAAATGTACATGTAAATATAAATCTAAAATCAAAACACACACCCTGAACTAAAACTTGAACTTAGATATAAAATCGGTAATACATTTAATTTAAATTCAGATAATAAGTTTCAGTTATAATTCAGTTAATGTAAAGTATTCAGTTAATTTCCTAAATCTGAAATGAAAAATTAACAAAAACTAAATGTACATGTAAATATAAATCTAAAATCAAAACACACACCCAAAACCCGTACTAAAACTTGAACTAAAATTAAAATGAAAATGGAAAATAAAAATGAAATAAAATGAAATAAAAACTGAATCATAATATTAATAAAACATATAATAATATCTCAGTGATATTAAATTACACTGCCACATAGTTAGCATTTTGTTCATATTTTAGACATAAAATTACTTACATTTTAGACAATTAAATTTTTTTTGTATTGTTAAAGTTAGCTTATTGTGGTACCTTATTGTGAAACATTTCATGTAGCCTTTGAAACGACATTTTCAAGACTAAAAGTTTAGTGTTGTGTTACTGTTATTAACCCTTTAGGCGCCAGGGTTTTTTGGAAAAAATGCTGGATTTTGACATCAAGATTTCAAAAGCTTGTGGCTTGAAAGGGCTTAAATATAGAGATCTACTGCAAATTAGAAAAAAATTGTGCTTCGTGAACACACACCTTGCACGGCGGCACCATTGCTCTGCAAATATGTACCGGGAGAAGCACGATTATTAGACGACCGATCGTCATTTCCAAAAGGCAAATATTCCCCTTCGGAGTCAGAATCGGCGAATAACATTTGCAACACATCCTCACGGTACAACTTTTTATTAGCCATTTGGCGATTTTCTCTCACAAATCTCACAATTTACTCAGATGCTCTGAACTGAACTGCTTCCGCATCAGTGACACGATAGCTCACTTGCTCTGCTCTTTCCTCAAACACTTTGAATAGGAACATAACGTAATTTTGGTCTAGAATCGAAGTACTACATGTCTGCCATCTAGTGGTAGATGAGATATTACACTAGGTACAAATGAGGTACAAATGAGATATTACACCATATTAGGATCTACAGCCTATTTTATTAAGTATGATGTCTTGTCGCAATTTTGCGACTTTGGCGCTTAGAGGGTTAATGTTACTTTAGAGAGCATAATTTACAGGTTTAACAGAATCGAGTATCTGAAAGTTGTTAGGCTACCAAAATGTTTACAACAGCTATTTATAGCTTAACCTTTGGAGCCTTTTAAGACGATAGTACATTATCTGACATCCTTAAAGAGCGATTAGTGGGTTCAGCCAGGCTTTCTGAGGTGATTCATGCATCGCTTGCCAATATATAACAATAAGACCACTCTTGGCAGCTCTTAGTAAACAGTGTATGCAATATCTCATGCTGGTAATGAAACATTGATTAGACAAAGATCACTGCATTGATTCTGACTCACAGAGAATCACCACAGCAGGAGAACATGGATCTACGGCAGATGCCTTCAGCTAGACTGACAGATGAAATGCCTTTTTCTCTCATTTCAGTCCAAAAATGTCTCATTTTGGCTGCATTTTTGTTGCTTTTACAGCTTGTATACAGTAGATCTGGAATCTTTCTGTCTTTCTGCTTAAGTTGCTCTGTTCCAAAACCTAGTGTGCTGCCTACTGAGGGAGCATTTTGAGGTATCATATGCAAACTACCAATATGAACTGTTTCAAACGATAGGCAGCTTGATTATGTTTGATTTTGCCAAATTCTAAGGCAGCATTACATGCACACTACATTTTGACCCAACTTTGGGTCAAATATGGACTAACCCAACTTTTGGGTTAAAATGTAATGTAAAAATTTAACCCAACGGTTGGGTTAGTCCATATTTGACCCAAAGTTGGGTTGAAACAACCCAGCATTTTTTAGAGTGTAAGTCTCTTCTGTTTGAAATCCAAGAAATATACACTTTAAAAAAATATCATCAATTAGTCATGGCAACATTTTTTTCATTACTTTAACTTATCAAATTAATTCAACCAGTATCAATTTCACTTTTTAAGTTATACAATATTAAACTTGATTTTTTTTTTTGGGGGCCAATTTTAGTATAATTTGAAATGTTTTGTATAGTAAATTTAAGTTTTTAAGATGAAGTAGGTGGAATTTAATTTTATTTTTAATTTTTATTTATTTTTCTGTAGTCTCCTTATAATTAAAAAAACACAATAAATAAATAAATAAATAAATCTTTCAAAAGTAAAAAGGAAAACTTTTTTAAATATGGACTATTTTGAAGGGGTAAAATGTTTGTTAGAGTACTACATTGAAACACCTATTTTGAAATCAGTAGTTGAGTCTCCTATTTCTTATTTGACACACAGAGTTTTTGCCTATGTAGTGTGTTCCAAGTGGCTGCCTATGTAAGGATGAATCATTAACTCACAAAATTTGGCACAGAGCTTCTATCTTTCCCTCTTCCACGTCTTCTCTAAACAGACGTGATAGAAATACAGTATGGCTTGAATTATGGCAGGGTGTATTTTCAGAAACGTTTCATTTCATGACAAACAGCCCTTGGAAGTGTTCATTTTACAGTGCAGACAGAATCGTTTCTCAGGACTGTGCTGGATTGATTTATAATTCCGTACCTTACAATCGCTGTTTGATGGTTGTTCCTGATATGTACGGATGTCCCAGATTGTTTCATCTATCAGCAAATTATATAAAAACACACATTTCCAGAGTGCTGCCTCATGCAGAAGTACACTCTTGCTTTCTTTCAGTATTTCAATTTACTCCTGCTGTCAGCCTAAAAAGCCTCGTCTTGGCTCTAGCTAGTTTTTTTTTTTCCTCTTTGAAAACAGAGGAAGACTTTAGGCCATTATATGGTCTGCAAGTGCAGCTCTGAGACTGGAGCAGGCAGACGTGGTTTGTTGAGTGCTACCAGAGATCGCAACGAGCCAAGAAAGAAGGCAGGGTGGAGGGCTTGAGGAACGGGGCAGAAGGGGAAAAAGAAGGAGGACAGGAAGAGGGAGGAAGAAATAGAGCAGCACAGATGCATGATGTGTGCTTGCTGACACACTAAAGATGTGCTCTTCACAGCTGCACACACTTCAGCAAATGAGGGAGAGCGGGGTAAGATGAGCCACATCTACTAAAGGTCTCCTCTAAGCAAGGAGAAATGAGGTAAAACTAATTTTCATATGACATTAGTTATACATTACAAGTGACATTACAAGAAAGCATCTATTTAAGCATCTATATAAAGAACTTCATTTGGACAACTTTAAAGGCAATTTTCTCAATATTTAGATTTTTTTGCACCCTCAGATTACAGATTTTCAAATAGTTCTATCTCGGCCAAATATTGTCCTATCCTAACAAACCATACATCAATGTAGTGTTGTCAAAAGACCCGGTATTTCGGTACCAAGTCGGTACTAAAAAAATGAAAACGTTACGGTACCAGGTTTTTTTAAGTACCGGTGGTACTGAGTACCCGGTCAACCCGGTTCTTGATGCGCTATCCCAAAGCTATCCTCCTCCAGTGTTGCCAAATCCGCGGTTTTCCCGCGGAATTAGGCTGCTTTAACACTGTTGCTGCGGGTTGTTTTTCATGTCCGCGGGTTGAAAAAACGACCCCAATAACGTGATATTTAGCCCCTGGAATGCGAATTTTACCTGGGGAACCCCGCCAAAACACGCGCATTTTATCCCCGGAACGCGATTTTTAACGGGGACCCCCTCGAAACGCTATTGGGCGGGTTTTGTTGTGAAAACCTGGCAACCTCTTCATAAAAGCAGTGGCGACCTCAAGAGGAGGAAACGCATCAAACTAACAAAACACCCCGATCAAGTTCAAGCAGGTAAGTTTCAATTACATTTTTAATATTTAGAGCTTCTGTAATGAATATTATTCCATATTTTAATTTGAATTTCGGATTGAAATAAACATCGCCGTTAGCATAAGCGCGGCTAACGCTAATATAATGAGCATTAGAATTAATTTTGTTCA
>NW_015546037.1:218972-222900 GCF_001515605.1 Sinocyclocheilus anshuiensis | reverse complement strand
TGAAACAATTTTAAATAAGTATAAAGAATGGCATTGGTTTTGTACATTTAATTTTTGTTTAACGTTATTAATAAAAATGTTGTTCAGTTAGCATGTTTTTGTGTTTTGCTTTGGTACCGAAATTGGTACCGAGAACCGTGGATTTTCACTGGTATTGGTACCGAATACTGAAATTTTGGTACCGTGACAACACTACATCAATGGAAAGCTTATTTATTCAGATGTATAAATCTCAATAATAATAATAAAAAAATCACCCTTATGACTGGTTTTGTGGCCAAGGGTCACATATATGAAAAAAGAAATCTAGGGTATAATTTAATATGTATATCCAACTGATAAACATTTGCCTAAATACATTTACATTTGACATGCAAAATGCAGCATATCCCCACAATTTACGCACGGACATAAGTTTCCATATATTTTATAATCTTTTGTTATTTATTTTGTTAGATATGTTTCTTTCTCTATGTATGATAATAGTAATGCTGATGTTGGCACATACCAAAGTGAAGCGATGTTTGATTCATTTTTCGTCTTTGCCGTCTCTTGCCAGCACTCTGTCATGCTCTCTGACATCAAACATTGAATTTCCGCCATACAGTCTGTTTAATATGCGGTGCCGGTTTTTGATTGGTTGACCTGGAATCATTAAAATAAGAGGGCAGTGCTGATCGGCTTGGCCTTTCCTCATTGACTTTAAGTTCCCCACATTGACATTCTGAAAATTGCATCTCCTCGTGCTTCGTCGCAGCGCTCTCGTCCAATCGCACGACTCTTCCGTTACCGACTGTCAATAACGGCCGAGCGCTGATCAAGCACCCAGAATCCTCCCAGGTCAGGGCGAGCGACCCCATGACCTCATTCGGCTTACCTACAAATAATGATACATTAAAGCAGAAAGGAGCCTAATAACAGGACGTGTGTTCATGGAAGGGCAGCCAAGGACACGCCCAGCCCAGAGATTCCTCACAGGACGGGCTATTAAACAAAGGTCGGAGGTCGCGGTGAGCGTGCGGAGGGGAGCTGGTGTTAATTGCGTGGCATGGAAGAGCTCTCTGGTGCAGGGCAGCTGTTGGGTATAAACTTTGGCCTTCGCAGCAGGAGGCATGATTGTACATGACAGGTGCTGCTCGGCCCTCGACCGCCGGACCCCTTCTCAAGTTTTTATTTGTTTTGATGCGCTATTTTGAATGTTTTGATTTATTTATTTTGGACTTTTAATAGATATGACTTAAACAGCCAGCAGTAATGAACTATTTCTTTGGCAGATAAAATGTTTGTTGTGAGTGAAAATAATAATAATAATAATAATAAATGAAATGAACTTATTATTTTATATAAAATATTATTATTATTATTATTATTATTATTAGTTGTAGTATTACCATTAGTATACCTAGTATTAATTTAGTGTTATTTGTTGTATAAAATATATTTAATTGATTTTATTGATAAGAACTGGTAAGTAAAGGAATATATAGACGAACAAATTTAATACATTTAATCTAATTTTTTTTTTACCTTAATAAATTTGTGTCAATTTGACATGCAAATTGTGAGTTAAAATAACGACAACAACAAACAAGAATAATAATATTGTGTAATAATGTTGTTGTTAAACTATTTTCATTTACTTAGAATAACTAATATTTTATTCTCAATAATTGTACTTATATTTAATTATTAATAATTAAAAATAAATATTTTTACAACAAATAATAATAAACAGGTAATAACAATAATATTTTAGTAGTAGTAGTATTTGTTTTATTATATTTTTATGCATTTTTATTATTATTGCTAAAAACTAATAAATACATGAATACATACATAAATGAACTAAGTGAAATAAAAAATAATAATCTAATATATTATTTAACCAGAATAAATGTGCTTAAATTTGACATGCAAATTGTCAGTGAAAATAACAACAAAAACAAACAATAATAATAATAATAATAATAACAACATTTAAAAATGTTGTTGATAAAATATTGTAATTTACTTGAAATAATTGATTTAGATTTTATTTTCAATAATTTTATTTATATTTACTTATTAACAATTACAAATATTTTTATGACAAATAATAATAAACAGGTAATAACAATAATATAGAAGTAGTAGTAGTATTGTTTGATTTATATTTTTTGCTGTATCAATAAATAAATAACTAAATGAATACATACATAAATTAACTATTTTTAAATTAATAAATTAATCTTTTTTTTTTTTTACTTGAATAAATCTTATATATATTTTTTTAAGTTTTTTCCCTTTTCTTTTTTCATAAAGTCACAACACTGTCCAGAAAACGGCACAGAAAACTGTCACAGCTGATCTGTGCATTCCTAGACGTCAGATCGAAATGGATGTGACTATAATTTCCCATATTATTGTTATTTCTGAGGATTTCCTTTGTTTTCTGTGGAGGTTTTGGGTTGGTTTTCGGCAGCTGTAAGGTATGATCTGGTCTTTAGCTATTTCCTGGCCTAAAAGAAAGAGAAAGCAGATTGCTTATAAACTGCGTCTGCATAGAAGGCATAGTCTCCATTTCTGCGGTGGTGGAAATCACAGACTCTGGCTGCAGGCAATGAATCGCAGAGCTCTTCCTCGGTTTGAAAACGTTACACGATACTGTTTGGAAGCAAAAGGCTTCAATTATTCTCAATGTGAACACACTGTTTAGAATTCAAAAGGCGATCTGTGAGTAATGACGTTTTATAAAGACCCAAATCTGGACTGAAGTGTAGATCTGGTGACGTGGCATGAGTTTGGGAGTTTGTAGAAATGCATTTCCTGGACGGTTGGTTGCATACGTCTTTGCGTAGGTGTGTGTGTGTGTGAATGTGTTTACATGAGTGTAGGTGTGTGAGTCACTTTGTAGGTCACAGACTTTCAGATAGCTATTTGTCGAACAATTACCACACAAAGACTCTTTATGCATGAGGCCAATTCAAGGTTCCCAGGATTTTTTTTTCTTAGTGACTGCTCTACTTTCAGTTTTCCCAATTAAGAGAGACAGTGATTTTGAATATCCTGCACCTGAGCTCTGTGAAAACACAGTCTCAGCAAACTAATAGCAGTGGCAACGATTGACGCGCCTGATTAGATTATTGATTAATACAACATATTAGCCATATTTGCAATTAGACGAGCTGGAAGGTTTTAGAATAAGAAGTGAGTGTCCTTTTATTAGAGAAAAAAACATTAGCTGCAACCTTGTACTGCACTGATGCTCGGCAGTCATATTATCCCAGAAGTCCTTTTCTTGTGTTAGTCAAGGTTTCTTGCACAACAGCAGCTGTAATTTAGTTTTACGTGATCATTTTCACCCTTTCTGTAGCCCTTACAGTAAAACAGAATATTTTTAACTTATCTACCTTTAAAATTTCTATGTCAATTACATCTGTTATGATTTGCATACTTTCAATGTACCAGCCGTCAAAAATGCCATATTCTACCCTTTTGCAGCATTTTATTCCCCTAAAGTCCACTTATAATATAGTCAAGGTTTCTTGCACTGAAAAGAGTCATCATTTTGTTTTATATGATCATTTTCTAACCTTTTGAGATATTTTGTATTGTATTGTATTTTTTGTATTTATTTATTTACTTACATACTTGCTTATTTACTTATTTATTTATTTTTGGGCTACTGTACCTATAAGATTTCTATATGACTGACTAACCTTTTTGCATGTTACATAAGTTAGAAATGCATACTAATTTTCATAATATACATCATATTTAAATATGATGGAAAATCTATCTATCTATATATATATATATATATATATATATATATATTAATGCTGGGCAACGATTAATCGCGATTAATCCGAAATAAGTTATACATTTTTTATTTATTTATATATATATATATATATATATGTATATGTGTGTGTGTGTGTGTGTGTAT
>NW_015546037.1:193053-218695 GCF_001515605.1 Sinocyclocheilus anshuiensis | reverse complement strand
CATGCATGTATATATTTCAGAAAAATATGTTATGTTTATATATTAAATATATTTATATATAATACAAATTATATGAATATAAATATATACATGCAAATACATGTAAATATTTTCTAAATATATACTGTGTGTGTGTGTGTCTATATATACATAATAAATATACACAGTACACACATATATTATATAAAAATGTGATTAAATGTGATTAATCGTTGCCCAGCACTAATATATTTATAATATATGTATGAGTGTAAAAACTTTGAGTCATAAAAGATATGTTGACAGTTTTTTTTTTTATAACTAAAGTACAAATCAGAACTAATTTGCTGTTAAGATGCTATTGATAAAGTTTAACTTTATACTTGCCATATCCATGTAATACTAGAGCTGGAGATAATTACAGTAAACCTCAGAATCTCACTTGGGAATATGTTTAATGTGGAGATGACAGATGTAAAGCTGTAAAACGCATTTATATATGTTCCACAGAGGAGATGTTGTTGGATAGTTTTCACCTCTCCTCGATTAGATGTCTCGGTTCATTGCAGTAAATTGCACTCCTCTGCCTGGCGCGTTTGTTTGTTTGGGTTGACCTGTGAAATTTCCCTCCCTCCGCCACCAAGCGCCATGCAATTAAAACCAACAAATTTAGCAGCGATTTTCGTCTTGTTCCACAATACTGCTTGGCAAACGACCAGCGAAACGAATCGAGGAATGCAGTACAGATATTATTCATTTTGATTTGCTTTTCAGGCATTTCATAGTTTGTTTGCATCCTCCGTTTCAGACAAAGAAAGACGAAACTACACCCGTCCCCTGAGGGCAGAACGTGCAGTTATTTCTGGAGCGGCCCGGCTGGGAATTATTCATTTTCCAGAGGAGAATCAGCATATTTCATCCATTCATCTTCCGCGCTAAAAAGCAAGCAGGCCTCATCCGTCACGTTAGATGGATTTTGTGCAGTAAATGAGCGCGAGGAAAGACCCGCGTCTCAGCGAGAGGGAACGAGGGAGGAAAGGTGTTTGTGTGTCTGTTAAGGGTCAGTTTTCGCGTGGAATCTGCTCGTTTTTGGCACTGATGAACTCTGTGTTTGGTGTGGGCGGCCGCAGACTACCTACTGATGTCATAATGTCATGTTGTGCTGTAGAACAGCTCTATTACCAACACGCCACATGCCTGCTTACATGTGATTACGAGACATGCAAAACAAACCAACCTACCGGAGGGTGGAGGTGCTTGTTCAACCTGCGTGAAACACCCCTTCCCCCAACACACACACACACACACAGACACACACACCTGAAATATACACATGTATATACATTAGCTCTTTTCTAGTGAACAGTCTACAAACAGCTGCTTTCTAAGACAGAATTTGATGTTAGCAGTTTGCTAACATGATGTTAGCTTACAGCGTGGTGCTGCTCTATATATGAAAATACATACCCCATATAAGATAAAATCTAAAAAAAAATATCTAACTTACAGCATTATGCTCTATATATGAAAATACACTATCTATACACTATACACTATCTATCTATCTATCTATCTATGTAGGATGTTAGCTTACAGCGTGGTGCTGCTCTATATATGAAAATACATACCCCATATAAGATAAAATCTAAAAAAAAATATCTAACTTACAGCATTATGCTCTATATATGAAAATACACTATCTATACACTATACACTATACACTATCTATCTATCTATCTATCTATGTAGTTTTTATCAAAAATATATTTCTTGTGTATATCTATATGTGTGCATACAAAAATATAATTTCTATCAAGGTGATAAGATTCCTATAAATATAAATTAATATTTAATATTATTTAATTATTTAATATAATATATTAATATATTTAATATATTATTTAATATTTAATTATATAAATTATTACACACACACACACACACACACACACACACATATATATATATATATATATATATATAATTTTATAATCTTTTTTTATAATTTTATTATTTTTTTAAATATTATTTCTGCTCACATTTCTAACGTTTACTCTTTTTTTACTCTCTTTCTGTCCATATGTTAACTCTTTCTACGCTGCTGTTTAAGCCTCAGATAACTGTGTTTGTGTTTCTTATGATTTGTTGTAGTTTACTCTAGCTTTAATTTCAGCGAGTGGCGGGCGGCAGACACACCTGCCCCATTGTGTCGGGGTGACAGGGGTCTGTTTGTGGTAGTGGGCCAATTAACTCCTGTTTGCAGAGCTAGTGAAGTGGGTTGGAAGATGTCTCCCACTCCGTTTGGGAGGAGACCTGAGGACAAGCCTCAAAACGAAAGAAAAATAAGCTGGATCCATCTCAGGAGGACAAAGCGTCCAGTCATCCAAACCAGATGTGTGTACTGCGGCCTTGTCCGGTCGGATCTTTGTTTTAGACAATCACTGGTGTCAAGGTGTTCCCATGAGATAGCAGTAGCTGAGCAGAAGAAGGGAGCGTGAGGGTGCAAACTAAAACAGACTCCTGTGAATCGCCAGGTATGGGAATGATTTCGCTTGTTAACTGTACCGCCCAGGTAGCTGACTTGGTTTTAATTAAAACGAGTGCATTTACAGCCTCTTTCAGAAATCAGTTCAATGTGTTTATACACCACAAATATGAAGCGTATATTTGCGTATCTCCACCACACATCAGCGTGTGTAGTCTAAACACACCACTTCAGTGTCGCAAGGGACTCGTTGACTAATCTAGACCTAAAGAACCCGAGAACCGCAACTTTCGTCAAGTCTTGTCATCGTCGCATTTACATTTGGAACAAGTGAGCTCATGGTCCCAGGAAGACTGTTGTCCTCTGGGAGATTAGACAGACCAGCCCCGTCTCGTTCCGCAGCACATGCTGGAATACCTCAGCGCTGAGATTAAAGCTCATGACGTGCTGAAAGAAAAGTGTGCGGTCTCCCCTTAGAAGAAAAAAACAGACATGACCTCAGTCGTAGATTCCAGAGCAGCGATACGGCCGCCGCTGGGCTCACCTGCTGCGCTTCACTGAGAGAGACACGCGTGTTACCTAATGACCCTTTAAAACAAACTAGCAAAGCACAACAACAACAACAATCAGTCAAACTCTTGTTTCTCATTAAGCGACTTGGTCATTTATTTGACACAAAATCCAAATTGTTTCATTGATCAGTCTGAGCTCAAACTAAGCAATAAGTCTAATTTCTCAATGAAAAAAAATTGCAATGGGACAAAATTTTATATTATTTTAATGTCATAATTTAAAAAAAAAAAACGTTTTAAAGTGAATGAATTTTGATAGTTTTTTAAACAACTTTTGAGAAAATATTTTCATTGGGGTATAATTTCATATATTTCAAAAGATCTGAATGTGATTGCATTTCCCCCTTTACCTTGTTTACCTAGTAAACAACACTGTCTAATTACATTTTTATCCTTTTAACATCTTTTTTTCCCCCTCCATATCACACCTGCACATTGTATTTCGCCCGCAGTAAAGTGGAACAAAGACCTGTAGGTCATGTGAAGCCTTAGCTACAGTAGATACACATCAGGCATTAATTGAGAGAAAATGCGGCATCCGCTATATCAGAAATGCCAGCAACAATTATTACGAAACATCAGCTTTTCATTGATTGCCACACAAGTGCTCTTCCATTTAGAGCGAACAGGGTTAAAAGGTGTCTGAAATCTCTCGATTTCTCTTTGTTTCATCCCTCTCTCTGTCTGCTTTATCCATCTCTCTCACCTGCTAAATAAAATGTAGCCCTTTAACCTTGAGCACCTAATGGATGGAGTGAATGGAAGGGGAGGTGTAATGAAGAGAGGAATGAGGAAATAAAAGAGTGAGGGTTGTTAATCAAGCCCGAATGGTTGATGGGGGAAGGGGGCAGTAAAGAAATGGTGTGGGGGTGCAGAATGATGGGTATGGCCTACAAACTCCTGTGCACTGTTGAGGAAACTACCTTGAAACTAGCGTCCCATTTTTAGCAGCAGAGCAGGATTTATCAGGCACAATAGCTGTGTTTCCATCCACATATTTGAATGTGAATTTTGAATGTGAATTTATCGCATAAAATGCTGGATGGAAACTCCAAGATGTACATAAATGTGTATAAAAACATGTGAGCTCAATGGAGTCACATGTTTTTTTTTTGTTTTTTTTTTATCCAATAAGAAGACATACAAAATAAACTGCGATGGAAACATTTACCGAATAAATTCTTTGATGTGCATCGAACAAGTCATGTGACTTTGCCTCAACAGATCATGTGATTGGATATCCAGTTTCCCAGGAAAAGATGGTTTTATTCATTTGAACACATGGGATGGAAACACTGCTTTATTCGCAAATGTTTTATGCAATATTCAATTTTCGCGCAAAAACTAATTTTGCAACTTTGGATGGAAAAAATAATGAAGATATCAGGGTAATAACACTACAAAACCATAGGGGTGTATGATATACCAATGCCACGGTTCGGTACAGTTCACGGTTTTGGAGCCACGGTTCGGTTTGCTGTGGGGGTAGGGTTCATGGCATGGCACCAGCAATGCTAAACAGAAGGGGAAAATGTGGCAGAAACATTTCACATTGCAGCACTGAATTCATTCCAGACAGTTTTGCATGCTTGCATGACAATAAAGTGAGCTTTGATAATGAAAAAGCACATAATTAGGGAGTTTATGATGGGTTTCAGCTGGTACAGACACAATAACACAGCTGTTTAGATCTACATACCCACAGGAGGGTGGAATAAAAACAAATGTGTGCTGTCGAACCATTCAAGGACATCATTGGTATTTTCCCTTCGTTTCATCAGGCTGAAGTGAATTGAATCCCATTCTGTGCCAATGACCAGATTTATCAAACCCAGCCGAAGCAAATTCCCTCATTCTGTTACAAGAACATTGAGGAAGAAATGTTAGTTTGCTGCTGATATTCATACACTTTCTTTGATTAGATATTTTAAACTTTCTTGAGGTAATTCTTACTGGCAAGAATTCACAGTGTAAATATGTGGAACTGGCCGACAAGAAATGAGAACAAATGTATCAACAGGAAGCTGTTTTTCTGGATTACTCCCATGACAGATGTACGCATGATAACACATGACCCGACCCAATTAAAGTCCCTCTGATCAGCATAAACGCACACACCCCAGCACACGTATGCAAGTGTCATTTCTCTTGGCTTAATAGAGCCAATTACTGAGTGAAACGCTTGCAACACAAAGCCTTATGTAGAGCTCATTGAAATGGTAATTCTGTTGTTTTTAATGGCTATGCTTCATAATGAAGTAGGAGTGAATTAATTCTACAGAAATTACGTGCGCTGTGGTGAATTATGCTAATATGAGAGCTTGGACAGGGACGGAGATGTAGAGAGAAGTGTAATTGTTGGTTTATAGTCTCTGAGGTGGTAGGCAGTGCTGTTGAACTAGAAATATGTATATGGATATATTCACAATTTTATTGACCATTTGACTGCTGATTTGGTAGTGTTTGGAAAACCCAAAATTTACTATATTTTTTTATAACATTGCTAAAACATCTACTTAATGTTGCGTCCATTCATAGCATCCATCAGTGAACATTTATTAAATGCTTAAATCCAGTGCTAAAATGACATCTTCCAGATGAAAACATAATAGTAATCCTGTCTTCCGACTATTTCAAGCAACATATAATTAATACACCATAATGTATAACCATATATATATATATATATATATATAGTTACATGTATTTAAATGTATATATTTATATTCATATAATTTATATCATATATAAATATATTTAATATATCAACATAACATATTTTTCTTAAATATATACATGCTTGTGTTTGTATTTATATATACATAATAAATATACACAGTATACACACATATGTAAACAAAAACTTTTATTTTGGAAACTTTATAAACTAGGGCTGTAAAGCGATTACAACTTTTCATCTAATGAATTGCACAAAGTGCTGATTAATGAATATAACTAATTGCAAATTAATTGCATATCAAATTTGGCTGAGCAGTTACCCCCAAAAGATAAAGTCATTATTGTGTTAAATGAAAAAAGCATCAAATAGACATTACAAAAAATAGCTTTAGAAAGATATATTTGTATTTGATTTAACATAGAATTTATTGCACATAAACTTTTAAGCTTATTTTATTTTTTTCCAAGAAGCTGTATCTGAAGTGCTATTTAGATATATTTACATACCATTTTTTGCAGCTCAGATGTGGCATGAATGCATTTACACTGCAGTTACAATTGCATAAATAATTTCATGAGATGATGGGTTTTAAATGGGTATTAAAGGGATAGTTCACCCAAAAATGAAAATTCTGTCATTATTTACTCACCCTCATGTTGTTTCAAACCTTCTGTAGTAAATTGTAGTACTTTCTGTATTTTGGCTAAAACTGTGGTTACTGTAGTAAATCTTGTAAGGGTAGTTCCATTTTTAGCTGTTCTTAGCATATTTGAGCAGTCTAAACATATGAGCTCAGTATTCGGTGAGTATAACCCTGGCACTTGAACTAACGCTCACTGTGCTGCAGACTTGTTTGACATGACTAATTAGTGTTCAGCGGTCCTCCCTTCACCCTGACAGTGACCAGAGCTCCTCATGATTGACACCGTCCAGATCCGTTCACGAGGAGGGATAGAGTTTCTTTATCAAGGGCTCAGAGAGACTGAAGTTCTCCACAAGACTTGGAGACCAGCGGCGATGCTGGAGAGCTGAAAAAGGCAAAAAGAAAGCATTCCTGAGCGGAGGAGAGGAAGGATCGAATGACTCAGGGTCTCGTGGTGACTCTCGCAGTCATGGGGTGTCGGATTCCAGGCCTGGGAAACAATGACTCTGGCATCTGTCTGGCGCGAGGGATTCACAGCGCCGATGGATTGTGTTCCCAAGTCGGTGCTGAGGATGACCACGACTGCATCGGAATGTCTTTAATGTAATCTGGTATATCCACCTCTCACCCTCCGCCGCTCATGTGATACCTCAGAGCATCTTTTATTGGAGAGTTTACACAAAAGAAGCCCTCACGCTGTTTTGGTTTAAGAAGAGGCTCTTAGGCACTGAGAGGATGCTGGGAAGGTGTTTGGATGAGGTAAAAACCACAAGACATGCTGCTTATTTGACCACGTCTGTAGCGTAGATGTAGTTATCACTATAAACAGTCCTATATTAATCACATTTTAAGGATATTTGTTTGTTTTTATAAAATGTATAAAATAAGTATTTGTTTTATTGTTTAATATATAATTTTTCAGTGTTTCAAAAATACTTAAAAAAAAAAAACTTACATTTACTTGGAATAGTATGTCAAATTATGAAATTAAAATGGATGCTGAATACAATTTCATGTTAAAGCATCACAACTGCGTGAGGCAAATGGTGGTCACACCAGATACTGATTGGTTTTCGGACCCCCCCCGGACCCCCCAATACAGTAAAACTGCACATTTTAGAGTGGCCTTTTATTGAACAAAATTGATTTTTGATACATTTATATTAGCGTCTATCACAACTACCTGTCAATGTGCATTTGTAACATCTGACACTAAAGATCTTCAGACTTTGACATGTGACACACAGCATTAACCCTCTGGGGTCCGAGGGTGTTTTGGGGCCCTGGAGAAGAGATTTTCTGATTTTTAATGAGTGGCCCGATCTGTTTGGAAGTTGGCTTGTCATCAGAGAAGTTGGATCTCGAGTCACCTTCTGCTCAGTCTTTGCGGTTGTCTTAGAAACACGGATAAGGCCGCGGTCACATCCCTGGTGTGGGTCACTGTTCTGTCTCAGCCGTCGGGCTGCGGGCCAAAGGCTCAGGGGTCGATCTCCGGAACTGCACTCTTCCATCTGGCTTTCATTGAACTTGAGAACAAGAGCATGAAGAAGCTAATAAGCCCATGCTGGAGCTGCACTGGGACTGAGTGCTTGTTAAAGTTTCTCTTTATCTGACTGTCAATGTGGAAGTCGGTATGGATGGTTTTATGTTAAATAGCTCTGTTTTTGTCAATAAAGCCACAGTTAACTCTCTTAGAAAAGTCACACAGCAATCATAAGAAGATCTGAAGAAAATGTGAGTGGTGTTTGTCCATACAAAACGTAATTCTATATTGTTAGGGTGTTGTTGTTGGTTTCCAGTGTGTTTCTATGAGTTTCTGAGGTGTTGAACACATTATGTGGTTGCTAAGGTGTTCTGACCTGTTGCTAGGTGGCCCATTTTAAACGTTCCCATCTTCAAATCTCTACACTGCACATTCTCAATGAGTATTTTTTGTCTTATGTTCCAGTTAAATCCAGTCACACTTTATTTTTTAGGTCCAATTCTCACTATCAACTGACTAGTAACTACAACTTTTGCCATAATAAACTCCTTATTACTGATCATTAATAGCTAGTGAGGTAGTTGTTAAGTTTAGGTGTTGGGTAGGATTAAGGGATAATAAAAGTATAATATGGTCATGCAGAATATGTGTTTTATAATTACTAATAAACAGTCAATATTATAGTATATAATAAGCAATTAGTTAATAGTGAGAATTGGACAATAAACTAAAGTGTTACCAAAAGTCCTTAAAATAATATAACTTCACTTGAGAAGCAACACAGCATAATATATTCAGTAGGGTTGGGTATCGTTGGGTATCCGATTCCGACACCGAGACCGCTTTTCTCTGTGCTCGTGCTTCGGATGTCAGTGCTCAAGTTCTTTCCCTTCCTGCGTGTAAATCGTTTAAAATCACAGTAAAATGCGAACGCAGGAATCGTTAAGCGGAATCGAAATGCACGTGTCTTATCGAGTACCCGGTTCTTGAAAATTTGGAACCGGTTCTAAAACGGAACCGGTTCTCGATACCCAACCCTAATATTCAGATATGTTTTTGGAAAATATATTTTTAGGATGAGTGTATTTTGTGCGTCGTTTGTCATTTTGTTTAAGTATAAAGAATTGTTTTAAAGATTTGTAGATATTTATACTGGAAAACATGCATAGAACACCCTATTAAGATGTCATTTTTTTCGCAGTGTATGAAATTCTGGATAATCAGGCCTCAATACAAGTCTATTTTTACACCTGTTTTAATGTCTGACATATGAAAATTGCATGTCTGAATGGCTTAGAAAAGTAATGGCACAAGTTTGTATCAAATATATAAAACACTGGTGCATATCTTAGTATAAGGATTATTAGTTAGGATATTTGCCTTAGTAAGCACCACTAAAAATGTACATATACATTTCAGTTTCACCAAACATCCAACATTCAGTCTGCTCATAGATCTGTTTGAACAACTCAAGTCACGTTTCATTTGAAGCTTCTCTCATGCACTGAATTTGTGATGCTTATTCTCATAACTTATTCCCAACTATTGAACTCTCAAGGTTTTAGCGCAGCCTGTTTAAAGCTGAAGTGTATGATTTCTGAGCGCCAAATTGAGTCTCTGCATATCAAGCTTGGATTGGAGACTGTATTATAACAGAAAAAAAGACACCCTTCACCTTTAAGTGAAATATTACGGCGTGTCTGTGGTGATCGACTGTAAATGGAGAATCATCACGGCTCTTTTGGCACAGGAGAAGGATGTTCAGGAGGTGATATTGCACATTTAGCAGCTCTGCCGGCGATTGAACCCTCTGCTGTATAAGTTTGTCTGTGTGTTTCTAGCTACATGCACATGTTTTTTGAATGAATGTCATGCTCCATCCATCTTCCTGAGTTATTTCATTTTCTCTCCATTACTGTAGTTATTGCATTGAAAAAGAAAAACACCTCAAGTCAGGAAATTAGCTTCTCATGTTTTTACCCTACTAGTCTCTCCCTCTCTCTTTCTTTTTTCGTCACTGTCTCTTTCTCTCCTTCAGACCCATCAACAAAGTTCAATGATGGAGTAGCTTGAATTTTTGACCTCATCACCCCAAAAGGAAACAGATCTGGAGACGGTGATGAATCCCAGACGGCCTCGGTCTCGCCCGCTGAGGAGCGTGAGATATGATGGAAGTGTGAATGAGCGGCGCTGACGGGTTATGCGTGGACTTCCACAGGGCAGGCAGACGAATAGTGTTTATGTTTGCTTAAGAGCTGGTCAGAATTGAAAGTCTGTGATTGTGTGGAGACAGAGACACGGTGATCCGACTGAGAGCCATCCAGAACAAAGTCAAGCTGCCAGTCGGTAACCAGCAGAGCGATGACATGCTAATAACTGTCAACAGAGGTTGGAAATTGAGTTAGGCACACAGAACTTCTAAACTTCTTTGCAGTACCTTGAGATTTGACACCAAACCGAGGTTTGTGCGTTGTGCTGTGTTCATTTTTGGGTCGTGGTTTATAACTTTTTTGAGAAAAATATCCTCTAAATTTAGTCAAAATTTCATCATATAACATGACCAAAAACAAATAAGATCCAATAAATAAGGCCAAAACGCTCATATGAATTTATTATCCGGAGACCTCAAATAAAGTACAAAAAGTGCAGTGTGCAAAACTATTTTTTTGTTCTGCACACTGCCAGAAGTTTTTCTACTTCATTTGAGTTGGACTTGTGTCTGGCGCTACACTTTTCCAGTCTCTTCAATCATATGACATGACAAAATAATAACAGTTTTTTTTCCTTTTTTTTGTTAATTTTACAAAATTTTACTTTTGTTAATTTTACTTTGACTAAAATGTAAATTTTATAAATAATTGTACAAATATTTATTAATAATAATAATAATAATAATAATAGTATAATTTAATAATCAGTATTATTTTTATGTAATATACAGTATTCTTTATTATAATAAAGATTAAATATATATATAATTTTTTTTTTAGAAATATAACAGGTTAAATTTGTTTATTTTTCCCCCTTCAAACTGCAGAATTATATCAAATATTCAACCTTTTTATATATTAATTTAAACAATTAACAAAACAATTTTTTATTGAAAGACATTATTCACTATAATTGTCTTTTTAGATTTAGTTTTTCCAAAGTAATTGTTTGCTTTAACATCTTACTTTTTTTTTTATGTTTTAATTCAAAAGGATTTAATTATTGTGATCAGGTTTCATGTTTTTACGCTCTTTCTTTGTTATCATTGACAAAAAATAAATAAAAAACAAAACTTTGCTTGTCAAACATTTTTGAATGCAATTCTGTTGACAAGTGAACACTGTTGTTGCAGTGTGTCATTTTGGCATAAAAAGTTTCAAAAGCTTCGACAAAAACGGCTTTGTGTCTTTTTTGTCTACTTTTTGAAGAAACAAAAGGTTCCTGAAGTCATGAGATCATAGAGCGTGGATCACTAGAGCTCAGATGAAAGACTGTTGTGGACTTATTTAGGTTTTCTTAATCTCTATCTGAACAGATATCTATCAGCCAACCTACTGGCCTTATTTACAAGGTCTTCAGGTTGTCATCTCCTGCCCTCATCTCCAAACCCTGTTGAGACACAGAAATCAGACGCACCATTTTTCATTCAACATCCTTGATGTGAAGAACTCTGGGTGGTCCGAAAAACATGGGAACGATGTTAGGAAGAGTCAACGATTTGGTCTGAATAATGCACGGGTTATGTATAATCAAAAACCGTAGCTCTTTATTATACGATTTTTCACAACTGGGCGACGTTTAGGAGCGGGAGGGGGAATCGACAAGAGTAAATCCTGCTTGTGTAGAGTGTTCGAGATCCCGACTGCCTTACACATGCCAATACAAACAGAAGTGAAGTCATCTTCACTTCGCCGTCCCACTAAGAGCAGCACGCTAGTCAGCCAACACAAACAAAACTGCCGGTGACCTCCGGTGCCTGTGAGTTTTTGCCAGTTCCACTTTTATAGCCCGTGTTAATCAGCCTCAGAATCAGTTAAAAGCGTTTTACGTGGCCTTGGTGAGTAAGATATTCAGTTTGAAAAGAATTGGTTTGGATTTAGACGTACAAGAGTTACTCAGATAGTGTCTCAAATGTTCTCGAACTTTGCGTTTCTCGTACAACGACGTAACTCGCTGATAAACCACCATAGTATGATGCATTGTTGTGGAAACGAACTAGCTAGTCACGACTGTTTGCCGAACACAGTTGCATCTCTGTCATTTGAACCACATTGGTTCAACAACAAAAGGCCATTGTTAATGACATCACATGCATGTGGTGGTGGAATAACTTCTGCTATTTAACCGATTAGACATCTCTACGATGCTGCTCTATTGAACATGGCACCTGATGGCTAATTTAATATTTTTGTTCCCTGTCATTTAGCTTTTTTTGATGTTCGATTCATCGTGGGTTCCCTCTTACATCATACTCCGGGGTTAGGTATTTATGCACATGCGCACTCTTCAAAAACGGTGCTTATTGAAGACGCGCAAAAATACATAGGTTAAAATGCATTTATATTTAGATAGAATGCAATATATAGATTGTACTGCATGTTAGCTTGCTTATTGTGCCCAAGAGCATATTTATTTAAGCCCTTATGTCTTACTAACAAGAAACTATTCTTAAACCATAGGTCAAGAGCTGTAGTTTCTACCACGTAAGTTTGCGACGCTGTTTGCGAATGTTCATTTGAACTATGGTTTCGGGAAACACTGAATCGTTGAACTATGTTTGTAACAACAGAACTTGCGACCATAGTTGGCTACAGATGCTTTTGGGAAACGCACCCCAGGATGGAAGTTCCTACTGCGGTAACGTCATGACATTGATAGATCCCATTTGAAGAGCAGGTCTCTCGATTTAAGCTTTAAAGAGCGTGCGATTGAATTCTCGCCGTCTCACGTGGTCTGCGGACGTCCCGCGACCTCAAAAACATCCCCTCGCCAAATCTCAAAAGCATTCCGCGCTCAAAGGCAGAGATGAAACCGCACGATTGTGGCTGAAGGATGGTGGAGAGGTTCTGAGGGCCTATTCGCTCAGCTATTCACACATCAAAGGTGAACATCAGTGGGCTGCTTCGTATTGTCGTCTGCTTTTGTGTCGTGCAGGTGTGCTGCTCCAATCCGGCAGATGTAGAGCTCCCAATTCAAGGCTTGACAAGAGGAACGTCTTCCCCCTTGGGGCATTCATAGGCAACAGGAGAGGTTCAGGTGTTCGGGGTCTGAAATATAACGTGTGGACTGACGGTTTGGGCTTAGTGTTAAATATTTAACAACAGATTTCGCCTGTGGCTTGGGATTTTGCTTTATCTTGCTTTGGGAAAGTAGAGCAGCTGGGATCTGGGAGGTTTGTTGAATCCCCCATGGATCATTTTTTTGGCCCGCTTTGTCCATATGCAGGGAGGGCTTGTTTTTTTTTCTTCGTTTAGAGATAGCAAATGTTGAATCTGCCCTGCTGGAGCATGTCCGGTCACATCTTCTAGCATTCAGAGCGGAATACAATGTAGCGTTTTAGCTCGCTGATGCGCTATCAGTTATTTGTTGTCATATTTTGGTGCATCTTTGGAGTTTATACATGAAACGCTGAGGCGCTTGAACTGACTGTTTGGGTCTTGGATTGAAATCACGCTCTTATCTTTGCAGCATGTGGAACGCAGCAGAGTTTATCTTTTCCTCTCATCGCACTGTTTGTTCTGCCTGCACTGAACAGCCCTTTGGTGGAACTGTCTTTGGGTGGCTCTTCATCTCTTCACTGGACTGTTAAATTAGCCATAAAAATGTCAATATTTAAATAAAAAAGCTTATCATACCGGTACTTCCTGTCTAGCTGACCACCTTTAAATGCATTGTGCCATGTGATGCATTGTAGTTTCATTTGTCAAGATTTGTGCTCTGTGTAAAGCTACAGAGTCCTTTTTAAAGAATTTCATGCTGAGATTTCTACAAAATTCCACTTTCCAATGATCAATTGCCATATAAAGTCAGGAAATTGTAAGATAACGTCATACAAATTGGTAGACTTTAACCGAGTTGTCTTCTTGAAAGATAATGATAATGTAATTATGACTATTAATAAGAATATTTAATGAAATATTTAATTAATTTAAAAAGGAAACTATGATAAGACCTTGGATAACTTGGCGAGATAACTGGTGGATATATTTTTAGAACATTTTAATATACAGGTAACACTTTACAATAAGGTTACATTAGTTAACATTAGTTAACATGAACTAACAATTATAAATACCAAAACATTTATCAATCAATCCAAATTTTCAAGTTGTTTCTGTTAATATTATTTAATGAACAAAATAATGGCAACTTATGTTTTTATATTACTTTGTCTCATCAAAACAAATTGAGCTATTTCATTTTTTATGTTATATGACATTCAACTCATTTTTTTAAGTCAGTTTATTATAATTTAAGTTGAAATACACCTAAAAACCAACAGAACTTGAGTTTTTAAGTGGAAATAGGTGGAACATTTTTACAGTGTAACAGATTAATATAAGCATAATTGTATTGCTGATTGTTAGTTAATGTTAGTTAATGCATTAACTAATGTTAATTAATGAAACCTTATTGTAAAGTGTTACCAATATACATAGTCATCTAAAATATAAAATTATTTAGATAGAGGGAAAAGGGAACAAAATGCTAGCTTTTTTCCTTGTATTTTCTCTTTAAAATGTGCTGGTTTGCTAATACAGCATGGAGACAGGCCAAAAAAAGCACATTTAAGATGAAAGAAAAGAAAGAATTAATATAAAGTTCCTAGTTCATGTCAGCGTGTTGAGTAATATATAAATGTATATTTATATTAGCATATAGTTCAAGCTGTCATCAGCATTTCGTCGTTAAACTCACACAAATGGTTCCATTTTGTAGAATGACCCACATATTTTCTCCAGAATATCAGACTAAATATCAGCCTAATGTTTGGACGAAAGCACATGTTTTATGCTAATGCCTTCTCTCTAATGTTTCTCACTTCCTGTCTTACTTTGTTCCGTTGGCTTGATAAAAGGCACCAGCGCTCGGGACCGTCCGCTGACAGCAGGCTTACACAGGCCTCTGGAACAAACACTCAGCTACTTTACTTTGGCAAAGGATTTTCTAACATCTGTCACTCTCTCTCTCTCTCTTTCTCTCTCCATTTATCATACACTCGTTTCATTTCCTCCTCTTTTTTCTGTAGCTTTCCAGATGTCATCTCCTAACCAGTCGCTGTACTCTATATATTAGCAGTCTGTGTTTTACTCTAGTCTTACAGTGGCATTTGTGTGTTTTTATCTTTTTTTTTTCTTGGAAATGAATGGGTTATGCAGAGGTCTTCACTTCCGTTTTAAGACACCAAGCCACCTGCATAAAGTAGATCAGGCAGGACAAAACATCTGCAGTCACCCAATCAGATCGGAAACAGGCTTTAGAAGAACAACATAAGAATCAAAATTGAGTTTGCGATCATTATTGCATTATTTAATTTGGTTAATATGAGAATTGTAAAATATTTTGAGCATTTTTAGTCAATTGGCAAGTCTAATGTTTTGTTTAAGTGCAAGCAAATCAATGAAAATGGCAGTGGAAAAGCTTGTTGATGTTTTCGAGCTTGTTATGAACAGTAAATCTGTCGCCTTCAGCAACGTTCAGTTTCTCGTCTGACTTGTGCCTCAATAATGCAAAAGAGCGGTCGATACGGAGATGTATTTAAACATGCTTGTGCTTCAGTGATCTCCCATATGCTTCCTTTGTTTCGAAGGAGAAAACAAGGAACCACATCAGGGGAAAAGCCTGGCTCAGCACCATACATTTTTAGGAATATTCTGGATTTTAGTAGTCCTACGTTTTGGCAGGGGTCTGTAGTGCCTGAGGGGGAAAAGAATCGTAGATCATACGGCAGAATGTCTTTATGATGAACAGTAGAAAAGTCCACTGTAAAACGAGAGGAGGAGAAATCTATGGCTTTGCTCAGTGGCAGATTCGGAGATGACCTGCGACCCAGTTTTCCACAGTCTTTCCGCAATGTTTGGCTTTGTCGAGGAGCTCTGGGAATATTGTAACGAATTTTGCAATATTAAAGCAACATCCTTGTTTGCTTGAGATGCAGAATTGCATAAGATAATATTTGTTTTCAGAGTTTATTTGAAAGCTTATATTTCTTATCCCACTGGCAATTTTTTAAAACCATAAATCTAACTAAATGACAGGAAAAATTTTTTTAAATTTAATTCAAGATATAGTCTCTGAAAGCCTTAATACATATGTAATTGTGTTTCTTCTGAAGTAAATCTTGTTTTAAGAATATGCACATTGAAAAACAAGATAGAAATACTGATTACAAAATAATAATAATAATAATAATTATTATTATTATTATTAGTAGTAGTAGTAGTAGTAGTAATATTTTTATTATTATTCATACTAATAAGAAATAATTATAGTTTGGTTCCATTTGTGTTATTTTATTTTATTTTATTTTATTTTGCAACTTTCTTCTTCTAAAAGACTTACAAAGTTAATTCACTCTTGATTCACTCTAAATTACCAACTCTTCAAAAAAAGAAACCACTGAAAAACAGAACAGAAGTACAGATAACAAGATGATCATTATTATTATTATTATTTATTTTATTTTATTTTATTTTGCAACTTTCTTCTTCTGTAACACATAATTCGTTAAAGGGGTCATAGGATGCCCATTTTCCACAAGCTGATATGATTCTTTACGGTCTTAATGAAAAGTCTGTAACATAGTTTGGTTAAAATGTTTCAATGGTAGTGTAAAAAAACACCTTTTTTACCCTGTGAAAAACGTCTCTTTTCAGAACAAGCCGTTTTTGTAGCATTTTCCTTTAAATGTTAATGAGCTCTGCTGACTCCGCCCCTCTCTTCCGAGCTGCTCTCAGAGAGACTGTTTACTTTAGCCGCATTCATCATGAAACTTGCTAATTAGCACATTATTAGGAAAGGCGATTTGCAAAGATTCATTACAAAACATTATACTCGCTTCTTCTGAAGATGAAGTTGGATCATGAATGATTTGCGCGAACATAGACGCATTTATGTAGATCGGGGGCGCATTCCCTTCAAAAACAAACGTAATCCACTGTGTTTATCATTATAGGGTGGTTGTGTACACACACTGCCAACACACATTTCAGTTCAAACAACTTGTAAAAGTGCATGTAGCATCTTATGACCCCTTTAATTGACTGTCACTCCCGACTCTTTAAAAACAATTGACCTTTTTTCTTTCTCTTAAGAAACCATTGAAAAACAAGACAGATAATATTATTATTATAGTTTGTTTCCTTTTTATTTTATTTTATTTTGCAACCTTCTTCTAATTTGTTAATTCACTGTCATTCCCGACTCTTCAAAAATAATTGTTCTTTTTTTTTCTTTGTTCAAGAATGCCACCAGCCCTGCTATTTCCATCTTTACCCTCTTTCCACATTGCTTTGTCTCTCTCTCTCTCTCTTCTATCTCTCTCTCTCTTTCTGTTATTCCGCAGCCATCCTCTCTGAGTTTGAAATCCTTCTTAAAGATAGGGGATATGAGCGCTGTTTCATCTTCCCTGGGCTCATCTGGTAGAGGTTAGCAGGCATGTGGAAGCCATTGGGCTGAAGACCCGGGCTGATCAGAGAAAGATGTGCTCCTCTGGATCTACTGCTGCACATGTTTGAATCCCGGGACCCTTATTTGCTCAGTCTCGCTTTCTTTAACATTCCTACCCCTCTCATTCACTTTCCCTCTCAAATTCCCCCCATCTCTCTCTCTCCCCCTGTATTCTCTCTGTCTCTCGCTCCTTGTTTGAGAGGTTAGGTAAGGAGGCTTTAGTAAAATCACTTATGGAAGCATCTGTGATTATCCAGCGGCCTGACAGATTGTTTCAGACAGTAGGTTGTACTGTTTGCAATGTCTTCAGCTGAATTGAGTAAAAAAGATCAGACTAATTTTAGAAAAACATACTAGTCTTAAGTCATTTTATATGTTGCATTTGCTAAAATGTGCATGAATTCAATTGGAAGTAATATCAGCTGCAAATGTTTATAATTTCTTGACTCATTATTCGCCAAATTTGAGACATTTTACAGAAAATTGGACCTTAAATACAAAATAGCTATATTTTATATGATATGATAACTGAACTCACAAGATGAAGTCATGTGACAACAGTTTTTGAAACACTGAGCCGTTGAATAATGGCTACTCATTTCACATACTATTTTTTAAAACTAGTATGCAATGCTAGTATTGTAAACTGCGGAGTTTTCAGTAAGTAGTAGGCTAGTATTCCATTCCCAACATAGCCTGAGTGAATATCAGTGTCTGTCTTACTGTAACCTTCTAGCTCTTTGTCACTCTCTCTCTCTTTTCTCTCTGTCTGACAGTGTTTTATGACAGTAAAACAGCCTGTATTATGTTTCCTGCTCATGTGACTGACGTAATCCCAGTTTCTCATCCTATTCAGTGCATTACAGTCTGTCACCCGCTCTCTGCCGTTCTCTCTCTCTCGCATGCGGACAGTTCGAAAAACAGCTTGCAAAATAATTAGTTACAGATACACATTGCCAAATGGATACAAATGATCTCAACAAACTAAAATCTCAAAACCAGCTTTATTTTTTCCACCAACTGGCTTTACAATATTTTATACAGTACCTCATCTACTGCTGGAATAATGACCATTCCATTTGGAATGTATGGTGTGTAATTGTGTTAATTTATTTATTTATTTTACTTTGGGTTACTTTTATTTAATTTAATATTTAATTTAATATTATTTAAAAAAAAAGGTGGTAAACGTGAGCTGCGCAATCAAAATGAACAGAGAAAATTTTATTTCATTTTATTATTTAAATATTTTTTTCTTTTTTAAAAAATAGGGTGGTAAACTTGAGCTGCACAATCAAAATGAACAGAGAACATTTTATATTATTATTTTAGTTTAGTTTAGTTTAGTTTAAAAAAACAGGGCGAAAAACTTGAGCTGCACAATCAAAATGAACAAAGACATTTTTATTTTATTTAATTTTTATTTATTATTATAATTTTTTTAAATAAAAAACGGTGCAAAACTTGAGCTGCACAATCAAAATGAAAAAATAATATTTAATTTTTTATTTTATTTTATTTTAGAAAACGAGGCAGATGACAAACAAAACTGAAAAAAAAAATGAATGGAGAAACTGAGAAACAGGTTTTATGTTGTGAAAAAGCTCTTTTTCTCTATAAAAATGTGCTATTTGCCATCAGATATTATTATAGTAGGGAGCTTAATGAGATAAAGTGAGTAGTTTTTGATATTTGTTTGGTCATTTGATCAGTCAAGTCCTTGTTGAATATACATTAACAAACTAGACTGTATAACGTGTCATTTTAAATGCGTCATTTTACTTCACAAAGTACAAAAGTACTTTGCATTTGTGTAAAACTTTTTAATTAGAAACAAATGGCAGAGTGCACCTTTAAGAAGACCTCACTGACTGATCTTCTTGAGGTACTAGGGATATTTTTGCTGAACAAACTGAAAAAACATAAGAAAAACAAACCAAAGTGGTAACCAGCACTTAGTCGAAACCACTGATCCTTTCTTAGCGATCGCGCTGTAACTTAATGTCCTGATATATCACTTTACCCGTCATGCTGCCAAGACACAGTATTGGCCTTAAGAATAAATAATACATTTGTACTGGCAGCTCACCGCAGTCCCTGATCTCCAGACCCACGTCTCCAGAGTCTTCTGAAGGGAAACCAGAACACGGTCGGAGCAGAGCTGGATTAACCCGCTCTCCCGCTGCTATGGGCCGCACAATCTACTTTTGTATACATATTTATGTTCATTTTATGTGGATTTATGAAGATGTGTTTGGTGTTTATGGCTTTGGCTCCCAGAAAACGAAAACATGTATCTGTATGTAAGACGATGGAAACAGCACACAGGCTGGATAACTACTCCAGCTGTTGGGTTTTCTTGACACGCTTCCTGCTCCAATCTTTCACACACGCACACATTTATTTCTGCTCGTTACTCTTGGTTGCAAATATGTGGAGATGGTTGCCCAAAGCTTGTAGCATCTAATCCTTTTGTCTGATTTCGCCTATTTGTTTATGTGTGCAAATCAGATTGTTTATGTATGCGGCAAATCGCAATTTTGGTGCAAAGCATAAGAATAAAGCTCTGAATCAAGCCAATAAACAATACAATTTTATCCCAAACAAAAGAAAACCTAACACTGGTAGCTCTGACCCGTGTCTACACCATTATCTAACCACAGAGGAAAACTTGTAGAGAGTATGTGGTGTGCTGTGTGTGTGTAAGTGTGTGTTTCTGAAGACCTCGGGGTTATGTTATGGCCCCCGGGGCCCGATGCCCCTCTGCGTGCGCTCTGGAGGTCGTCCTGCTCGCCGTGCCCTAAGCAATGTCTGCATGCTGCATTTCTGCTTCACTTTGGAGGAAAATAGCTGGAACATACAACACTACGCCTTTGTGTTTATACTGACAAGAGCTTTCATTTGCTCAACTGTAGTTTTCTAAACAAATCATGCATTTGTCCCACCAACAATTTTGCAAGTAGAAACTGGAGATTAATGTTTGACCCCAAAGAGCTCTAACAAAAGCCTGAATGTAGCCACAAAATTAGTTTGGTTTATCGTTGATTATGGTTTTCCACAATATCTCCTGTTTTATCCATGAGGAATGGTAATACCTCTCCTAAATATTTAATTTATTTTATTTTATTTTATTTATAAAACAGGGCAGTGAACTTGAGCTGTGCAATCAAAAGGAGCAGAGGATATTTTATTGATTTTTTTTTAAATCTGAAATCAAATGTGAATTATTGACGATGAATAATGTGAGTGGATGAACATTTGTCACATAAAAACAGGTTTTATTTTGTGAAAAAGCTAGATTTTTTCTTTAGAAAGTGCTTTTTGTTAATGAGATAAAGTGGGTAGTTTTTTATATTTATTTGGTCATTTGATCAGTCAAAATTTATAATTTTGTTTTATTTGATTTTATTTTTATTATTTGAGCTGTATTTCCATTTAAATTCTGCACATTTTTTGTGAGCTTTTTTAGGTACTTTTTTGGCGTTTTTTTCGACATCTTGAAATTTCCGTCAAGCTTTTTTTTTTTTTTTGTGGAATGTGCATAAATGTGTCAATGTAAATTTCAAATAATGTGACTTCTTGAGCATGTATTGATATTACAAATTTTTTTTCAAAGGGATCAGACTTATGATTTTTGCCTGACGGATTATCAAAAGTGACTACAGTATATATATATATATATATTAATCATGACAACTCTCTGAAGATTTAACATGGTGATGGATATGACCATGACATGGTGATGGATATTTAACATGTTTGGTCGGGCTCGCTCTGTGGCCTGCCAGATTGGCTCGCAGCTCGACGGTTTAATCACAGAGACAGACCCCCCACTTCAGACCTGAATTCCTATGAGGGCTGTAAAAACAGCAGGTAGCATTTGTACGAACACGGTTTCTCGCGCAAAATAACAAAATTAAAAGTATTTACTGTACCTGAACACAATCTGCTTGGGTTCTTTTTGCATAATTTATGATTCGCTCAAAAATAAATCATTCCCTGAACTTAATTTTAATCATGACAACTCTCTGAAGATTTAACATGGTGATGGATATGACCATGACATGGTGATGGATATTTAACATGTTTGGTGGAATAGGTCTGCTACACTGCTGCTGAATTGCTGCTGCTGTTGGTTATTGCTGTAGTTGTAGATTATTGCTGCTGCTGTAAGCAAGTACAGGAACTTGCTACTGCCAATGCATACGGCGATACGGTGCCATGAGTATTTAAGACATACTGCTGCTGCACAAATAGCATATAAAATAACCCGTAGCAGATCTATACAGGTGGAGCTGGGGAAGGTGGAGGGTTTCAGAAAAATCTCTAGTGAATGCTAGCCAGCCATATAAATGCAAGGCAGTAAGCTCATTGGCTGCATATGCAGCATGAACCAATCAGCTTGTGCCAAGTCGTTTAACTCTCTGAATATCATCAGTTACATTAACAACCCGTCAGCCTGCTCCATCTACAGTTTCATGACTGAACTATATATATATATATATACCACCCACACGACTCTAGCATTGTGGCGGTGACTTTTGCACATGCAAACACCTATCACATTTTGATCAGAAAGTGTTAAAGTCCTATTTGTCTTGGATTTTCGGTGAGACTCATTTTATTCTTGCCATCCACTAATTTAAACTGTCGTTCGTTGCTCTCTGCTGTGGCAATTTACCCACATAGCTACATGAGGACCTGTCAAACGCTCTGCTGCACTGCTCTTGACAAAAAAAATAACCCTCCACACAAAGCACCACCACCACTCAAGTGGGCCGATATGACTTGTTTGGACAGTATATTTGAAAGCATTGTGTTATTATTACAGCACAGTTTGTTCACCCCCCTCGCCGTCAGTGCAACCCTGTTGTTTGATGACGATTGTGAACACACACCCCGCAGCGCTTCTGTTAATGACAGCGGACGCTGAGCACTGTGGGAAATGTGACAAAGGCTTGATCAAACTAATAGCTACTTCGTATTTCGTCTGCCTCAGAGGTTAAAGGAAAAAAGCGACTGGAGACCATGAAAACAGTGTGTTTCCAAAAACAAACAAGTTATATGTGATAAATGATACGGTACTGTTTGTTTTTAGCTCTTTTAAAGGGAAAGTTCACCCAAAAATGAAAATTCTATTACTCACTCACTCTTAAGCCAAACCAAACCCGTATGAACACAAAATATATTTGAAAAAGTCAATAGGGTCCAAACAACCACAGAAGAAGAAAAAAAAAAGGGTTCTGATTTGGAATGACAAGTAAATGATGACAGCTTGTGAACTGTCCATTTAAATGAGCTACATTTTCCCAGAATGCCTTGCTGCATGTTTAATGTGACCCTAAACGTGGGTCGTAACCTCCTGCCGTTCTTCAAGTACCTACGAACAGCTCTGAAGATGTTAATAAACAGGTATCGTGAATAGACTCTCTGTCTTTAGGGTCACCGTTCTGAATGAAGCAGGGGCTCGTATCAATAGCTGTTTCCTTTCAGGTCCTCTTCCACTAGACTTGATGAATTAGCCCTTTTCTTAGTCCGCCACCCTAAAATAACAGGTCACTAAAACCTGACAAGGACTATTAATCAACTGAAACCTTTCCAACTGCATTCGTTTGGCATCTCCAGCGACTTGTTAAATGTTTTCATAATCGTAGCAGGTTCGGCCACGTTTCAATCCCTGACGCCCACCGAAATGATGTTTCCCCCATATTTGTTTATTGATAGTAGCATCATTGTTTAAATCTCTTGATTGGAGCTTCCCTTTTTTCCTCTCGTAATCCCTTCCCGGCAAAAGTTCAGCAAAGTCTCCCAACTCTCAAGTTTTTTTCTCTATGTTAACACTCTTTAGAGCTCCCAAACGAGTTATAAGACCCTCTAAATCACCCAACTGAAGTACACTACATGTCCTGTACCGTGTCTGCCACCCCTAAAAAAACAGGTCACTAGGTAATTGAATAGTTAAGGGAGGACTTGTCCTTCATCAGCGCCAAGCAAAGCATATGGCAGTAAAATCATGTGCCTGCTGTTTCATTTCCACAGGCCCCCTGAGGACTAACAGACCATGGAGGGGTTGAAAAGAAGCCTTTATTTCCACACACACATCAGAGAACGGGCTGCGTTTTGAGGTCATTGCGAGAGCGATAGGGGAGATTTGATCTGAAACGCCACTGCTGATGTATTTGGGTGCTTCTTTTGGAGCGTTTGCTCATTGCTGGTCTGTTTATTTCCGCGCAGCTGAAGCATACGGCACTGTTTACCCCATCGTCAGATGCTGTACACACATGCTCAATAGAAGCTTTCGATATTGCTTCGTTACCTTTGAGATCCCACCCTGCGTCCCGTCTCCACAGAGACGCCTTATCCGCACGCACGCACACCAGACCTTGACCGTGCTGCCACATGGGCACAGGAGCAGGGGGTTAACACACCATAGCTGGGGGCCTTCCTTTGAAGTCGAGACTCACCAGGAGAGCGGTATCAGCTGAAGAGAAAGAGCGAGAGTTGTAAACCCCAGCGGACGCCGCAGCTCCAGGCAGGGTTAGCTGGCTGTGAATGCACTAGCGGGTTGGTATCCCCCCATCTCCTCTCAGCTCTCTGCTGCTAATGAGAGCAGCGTATCGATCCGCTCTTTGAGACTCTAGGTAGGTATAGTATGTCCTCGCTAAAGTGTGCATTTCCAGTGGCAAGTTCTGGCCCTCACCGGCCCCGGAGACCGTACAGACAGCGGAAAGGGTTCGAGCATCAGGCAGTGATGAATGAGGTGGGCACTCATGATGGTTTGGTGGAAAATAATGGAGGGAGGAAGAGTGAAGCAGGCATTTGGGGAGGTGGATGTAAACTAGAGATGATTGTCCTGTAGCAAGTAGTATGAATGCCAATTTGGGCTTTATATATTTATTTTTGCTTGAAGTCAGAGTGAAGTGCCATTTGTTGTTGTAATTTGAGTGAAACAGTATATTCAACATGGGAAAAAATAAATGCTGGGCTTGTGGTTGCCTTATCAGGAAGTGATTAGATTGTGAAAAGTGTGCATTACAAACCAGAAGGGAGCCAGACTGAATGCTAGTTTGAAAAAATAATGGCTAAATGGCATTGTACAGTAGCCTATGTCACATCAACAAAATGCAAAGTAATTTTGCAGGAGAGCAAGTCATTAAATATTATATGTGGTGAAAGATTATGAAAACATATTTTCTTGGAAATGTTACGCACTGATGAATCATTCGCAAAAAGAACAGGAGAATCCATTAAGAAAGAATATATAGTTGGGTGGATAATTAATTGTGGATGCATGTTTCCACTCTCCACTTTTTAAAATTATTTTTGGATTACCTTTGCCATCATCTACAGCACACTTAAATGTAATCATTAAAAACACAAAACAATTTAATAACGCTGTTAAATATAATATTGCAAATTTTAAAAAATACTATGCATTTTTAACTTTATATTATTAAGATGCATTATAATATTGAGTTCACTTGTAGCATTTAAGACAGTTGATAGTTTTTAGTCATTTATTTTTATTTATTCATACACAATAGTAGGGTTGCACCGATCCGATATTCAGTATCGGTATCGCTCCGATACTGGCATTTTCTGCTGGATAGGGGTATCAGTCAGACGAGACCGATCCAAATCCGATATTGTGCATATACTATTGTGTTATTGTTAAGCCCCACGAAAGGCACAAAAACATTATAAAGGAATAAAATTTCCTTGCACTATATTTCAAGTGTTCTGAGACGGTTCCATAGTTTAATGTGAGGTACAGATGAATATTTAAGTCATTAAATTCAAGTTCGCATAAACTCTTCTCTCCGCTGCGGCTGTCAGTCATCATTCAAACTGCGCGTCGCGTTCGGTTATGATAGTCAAGATGACGAAACGCTCTCTAGGATGATACAATGTTCCTATTATTATACTTGATCTGTAGATAAACATCAGCAGTTTTGCATGAAAGGACTTTATCTTGCTGGAGTTTATAGCTAATTCTAAATCATGTTACTTTCTACCGGGTGTCTGTTAGAGATCACAACACTGGCGTACAGTGCACTATGAATTGTTCTTCACGTGCACAGTAACTGAAATTTAAAACTGTTTAAAGAAAAGGCTCAATAAACTATCGCACAGATATAAT
>NW_015546037.1:183527-192992 GCF_001515605.1 Sinocyclocheilus anshuiensis | reverse complement strand
GCACAGTAACTGAAATTTAAAACTGTTAAAAGGCTCAATAAACTATCGCACATACTGTATATAATACACTATGCATCAGAATGTCTCTTCCCTTTGTGCTTTGAACTTTTCTATGCGGAGCGCTGCGTGCTGTGACTCCGTCTTGCTTCAAGCGCATCATTCTGCGCACGGGATGCGCATAAGCGATCTGTGCCGCTCTGTATTAGAACCTTTCATGTTATAATACTTTTGCGCAATGAAAGATTGTTAATAGCCTTTCTTGTTCTGTTTTATCTATCATATGTTGCTGCCTCCATTGCTGTGCTATAAATGTAAAAGAAATGTATTTGATTTATTGCATATATTTATATATAATTATATTTACTTGTTTTTCATGAATGTATATTACAATACAAAGAGCAATGTGTAACATTTTACCAGATTACACTTATTTACTTTTATTTTCCCCCCACTAAATAATGTTTTTTTTCTCTAAATGTTTAGATTTTATAACATTATTGTGAACTCATCATTTTTGTAGAGTAACTTTTGCTACTGTCCAAACAAGTCATATCGGCCCACTTGAGTGGTGGTGGTGCTTTGTGTGGAGGGTTATTTTTTTTGTCAAGAGCAGTGCAGCAGAGCGTTTGACAGGTCCTCATGTAACTTTTTGCTGATCCACTAACCTAGTTTATAATAGTATTATGATTATATATTATATTTATTATTGTTCTTTATAATGAAGTTGTCTATATTTAGTAGATTGTGTGTAATACACAAAAGAGGGATGATCAGGTCAACACACACTGAGGTATAGAAATGTAAAAAAAAAAACACCTGCTGCTGGTATCGGATCGGTATTGTCCGATACTCAGAACTTTTGGTATCGGATCGGTATCGGTTCTGAAAAAATGGTATCGTGCCACCCCTACACAATAGTAAATTGAATTAATAATAATAATAAATAATGTTATTCAATGAACACTAATCATTACTATTTATTTATTTCACAAGCTAGTTTAGAATTTTATTATCGGCCATTTATCGCTTATTGGCCATAAAAATAATTATCGGTGTGTCAGCTAGAATTTGGTCTGGTCCATCTCTATAAATCACCATGGTGTATATCTAAAGTACCATGGTATTGCCATCTGATACTGTCACTGTTCCATAGTGCCACCACAGTAGTTTTTGTAACGTTTTTCTGGCAGTTTCGTTCAGTTCTCCATTCTTCAGTGCTGTTTCTTTTAGCGGGTGGTCTGGAGTGTTGGATAACCAGCGGCTGGCACAAATCCAGCTTCAGTCTGACCTGCAATGGCGCGGCGACCCAGGGTGCGGAGAAAGTTCTAAATGAGGTCTCGCTCTAATTTGTCATCCCTCCATTTTTGTATTATGTTTAGCAGGCACCATGTGGACATGATCTGGAGGAGAGGGAATGTGCGGCGGCGTTCCGTGGGTTCACATCTGGGAATGATTGCGTTCACATATGCACATTGTTCATGTGGAATTGTTCTCGCAAACCTGGGGTACACGTTCTTTTTCTCGAAATATTCTCACGATTTCGTAATTTCGTCCCGGTGACATTTCGTCTTGTACATGATGCTCGATTGGACAGATGCAAGAAGTTATTGATTGTTTGGACGAAGTGATGAAACATGATGATGTTCACAGTTCCTATAGCTGAATCCTACAAACCGGAATAGTTTGGTGAACCGTATTTCTTTTTGCTGAACACATTGGTTTTGCTGGATAAGATAGTGGAGAACCAGGTTCTTGCTAGTAGTTATTCTAGTTTAAAATTGCCAGTAATTCTATTCTAGCTGTGGTTGGGCAGTCTGGTGTGGACAAACCAGCAAACCAGCATTCAAAAGCAACATATGATAGTCTTTTCAGCATGATAATGTTCAGTAAGCTTCTAAGCATATAGATAGGGTGATTATAATATACATTTATACTTATTTAACTGCTGTATTTCGATCATTCCCCATGGTTTCTCTTCAAGGGTGAGTGGATTCCCGGTGGAAAAGGCCCACAATCCTGTTCTTGACAAATCTTCCCGTGTCTTTGCCAGCTCTGGGTTTTTGAAGTGTTTTTTTTTAGCAAATCTCCAGTTCCCCAATGGCTCCAGTAGAACACTCCAGAAACCCTCAGTGGTAGCTCAGCAAAATCCATTTCATTTCCGCCCAGCAGAGCTCGTACTATCATCCCTCTGTAGTCGGCGTGTGGTATTAAATATTAATTTCATTAATGTCAGAGGCATATCAACGCAAATCTCATTTTAATTTGACATTACCACATCTGTTTCGAATTTCTGTGAAGCGTAAAGTTCTGCATAATTTTGGAAACTGAACAGCCACTTTTGTGTTGCCATGTTCAGGACGATGTGAGGATTTGGATAATTTGGAGTATAATCCAAGTCTTCGTGTAGATGTTCTTCAAAAATGTATCATTTGTGTTTCACAGACAAAAGAAGGTTATATTACTTATTTTTGGTTAACTGTCACTTTAAAGTGAAGTGCTTGGCTTCTCTCTCTCTTACCATCACTCTTTCTGTCTCACTTCAGTGGTTTATATCATTTCCAGGACTCTATTCCCATTTTGTAGACACATGTTCAGAACTTGACTTATGCACACACACACACACACAACAGAATCAGAATCCCAGAGCTGATCCACGGACGGCAAACACAGTTCACATTAGACACTGACCCTCATCTCTCCCCACCGGCCAGTGATCTTCTGCTGTATACATGTGTGTCTTTCCTCTATAGACTGCCTAATTATGCCGGTCGGGGAAACCGAGATGCCTGTTGAAATCCATGGCTGGAAGGAATGATATGCTTGAGAGATTGTTACAGAGAAATGATGAAAAAAGAGAGAGGGAGAGAGAAGGAGAAGAAATTATTTCCATTTCTTTCAGGGAATCACCTCTTTTCAGAGGGGTAAAAGGGGACTTTTACCTGCTGTGACATTACAAGCAGTAGAAACTGGAATCATATGGCCAATTATGTGCTTAAAGTCTTAAAGGAATTTGGAGGCAGTCAGGAGTTCAGGTTACCTTGGGCATCTCACTTTGATCTAGCGCTGAGGTTAATCGAGCCGACAGGAACAAGTTCAGGGGCGTGAGAGCCGAGAGATGTTTGCGTTTATCAACTTACATGTACCTGAAATGAAAAGTGCAGAAATACTGATATATGTAACATTTATACAAGTACAATTATTTATTCATACAAATATATTTAATTGACTATTATATATATAATGTGCACAAAAACAAAAAAGCAAATGTGGTCCATTTTGATTTCACATTGACTTTAAATGACCCCACAGGTTGGCAACTTGACTAGGTTTTGGAAAACATCACATTTCAAGTTGCTATGTTTCAGCACATGTGCTTTTCCCATGTCATGTGTATATAATTTAAAGCATTGGACTAATCTAATGTGCTGCTGTACAGTATCTACATGACACTGAAAGGAATGTTGTCTCGGATTAATGGAAACGCTTTAAGTGAATCCATCAGAAGGCTAACAGGGTTGACTAACATGCTTAGGCTCTGGAATATACAGTGCGTTCGTGTGAGCAGATATTAGACGTTATCGCGCACTTGAGCAGTGGTTTAGATGAATGTTCATTCTTCACTGCTCACTTGTGTCCTACATTAATATCACTTACATGCAGGAAGAGCGCTTTATGTTTCAAACCCTCCTTTGTGCCTTTTTAGCTACTGTAAACAAAAGGTTTAGGTTTAATCGTTGTATGTTTGAAATAGATTAGAGGTGGTTTGTGCTGGGCAAGAGTAGAAACATGTTCCTCTGGTGGTTTCTAATTTGTTATTCCTGTCTTCTAAACATTTGCATGAATGGTTTCCTGATAGAAATGCTGTTCATGTTTCTAATATCTCTTTTTCTTTCTCTCTTTTCATCAGTTCTTCGAGATGATTTCAGACAGAACCCCGTGGACGTGATGGTGGCGGCGGGTGAGCCAGCGGTCATGGAGTGCCAGCCGCCCCGTGGGCACCCCGAACCCACCATCTCCTGGAAGAAAGATGGAGTCACTATAGACGACAGAGACGAGAGGATAACGGTAAGGATATTTGACAGTTTCCAGCTTTCTAGACTGGTTAGTACTGGTATGGTGCTCATCTAGCTGGGGGAAGAGCCTTATTTTACACTGGCTGGTTAAAGGGATAGTTCACTCAAAAATTAAACTTTTTGCTTCATCAGAGCAGATTTGGAGAAATTAAGCATTATATCGCTTGCTCACCAATGCATCCTCTGCAGTGAATGGGTGCCGTCAGAATGAGAGTCCAAACAGCTGAATAAAAATCATCACAATAATCCACAAGTAATGCACACAAACTTCTTGATATATTTGTTTCTTACAAACACGCAGCTTTTCACTTCGTAAGACATTAATTGATGGAGTGGAGTGTTTTGAATTACTTGTGGATTTTTGTAATGTTTTTATCACATCTCATTCTGACGGCACCCATTCACTGCAGAGGATCCATTGGTGAACAAGTGATGTACTGTAATGCTAAATTTCTCTGAATGTGTTCAGATGAAGAAACAAACTCATCTACATCTTGCATGGTCTGAGCATGAACAATTTAGGTCAGCTGACAGGATTTCTGGGATACTAGAAGTTTCTGTAGTCCCACCACAAAATTGATGATTTAAACAAAATTACAGCTTAAATAACACTTTTTTTGGAAAACTTAGTGTAAGTGCCTTATTAAAATGATGGGTTTCACATTTCAGCCTTGTTTTTGCAAATGAAACCAGGTCCCTTCCTAATTTCCAATTTAGCGTTACTAACGAAGACCTGCTAATTGTTAATAAAAAGAGACACAGCAAAAAGAAGTTCCATTATTTAATGCAGGTGGATAACAATTGCTTCTGCTGCATTTTTCAAGCAAATGAAGGCCGATTAGGGCTTCTGCTGATGAGTGTTTAAACTGCGTCATGTCCGACTCTGTCAGGGAAAATGAATGGAGCCCATTCATCTGATTGGAAATGCATGTGGGAATGAAAGTTTGCCTTCGCCAGCGTTCACGAGCTGAAAACTTGCTCTCTACTGATTTAATGCTTTAAACCAGGGCCACCAATTAGGTTTTTCTAATTAAAAGTGTGGGAAATTAAGTAACGGGATCAATCAGGCCTCTTTTGTCGTTAAAAGAGTGACTTTGATGTGCACGCCGCTGCTCGTTTTCCATGTGGTGTATTTGTGTGGAATAAAGCTAAAGGTGGTTTGGGGGGTTTGTTATTTTTAATCAAACTGTAGAGAGGGTTCCTGAGAATACAAATTTAGTGCTTAACATTGGCTAAAAAGGCAAAGAAAGAATGTGTCACGCATTCCAGCGTTCGGACAATGTGTAACTAAGACGTTTTTGGAATGCGATAGGGCTGATTACGATAAAACTGAATCAAAACTAGATCAAGTTTGTTGTTGTTAGTGCTGTGTATGTGTGTGTGTGTGGCTTATCTCCAGTCTGCAGTCTACAATTTTGTAGGCAGTAAACTATGGTCATCTGACACACACACACACACAACAAAACACCACAGTAACAAACACAACAATGTATATACAAAATATACTCTTACACCGTGTCCTAACTACACACGACGCAAAAAGATTCCAGCAACAAGCAATTTAGCTGTCCAAACCAAACACGACACGACAACGCAACATGACAGAATCAATCAAATATCACAGCCAATCAAAAGCGTGTGTGGGCGGGCTCTCTATGGAAGCGCACTGCACTCGCAACAAAATTGATAAGCCTATAATCTAATTTATAAATATTAAACCTTTTTAACATTATTAAATGTACTTACTGAGTGACTGGAATGCACTTGTTGTTTTAACGTATATCTTTGCTTTAATTTATTTTCAAGATCAAATAAGGTCAAATAAAATGATATTAAAACTCACATTAGACACGTTTAACTTTGAATAAAGCACATAATCAGTAGCTGAGATGATCACTTTCATATAGTTTGCATGTTGTTGTTCCAGCCACGAAGTCACGGAAATAGAAACCGTTTCTAAAATAGAAATTTTGCGTGTCGCTGTCGCAGCTAGTTAGGACAAAAACTCTGATTAACATTTTAACATCTACCTTTTATTACGTGTTGTGGCAAAATTTTATACTGAAAAACTTTTACATAAAAATACAAAAAGCTGAAATATTCTCAGCTAAATGTGCACTGTATATATATATATAAAAAAGCCAGAAATGCCAGTACAACAAATACTACCTTACAATTAAATAATATATTTTACATTTTAATTTTTAAAATAATTACATGTTTTAAACAAAACCTAAGAGCAGCCATTATGAGAAAGAGAATGGGGGAGTGTTTAGATGTACAAATAGTGTAAATATTTTATTGTGTTCCTGTAAGAATCATTTGTGTCTTTTTTTGTTTAGTGACAATGCATTTCACAGCAATAAACTGATATCCGTTGGAACATTGGCTCAAAGACAGCTCTGCGTACAATAATGAGCATCGTCATTATTCATTTGTTTTGCATTCCACTGTTATCTCTAAATTAAGGCGCTCCAATTTGGCCTTTAATTGCTTTTCAGCAGTAATTGCTGCAGTCTGCTCGAAAATTAACTGGAGCAGTGCGGCACATTGAAGATGACGCTCCGTATTGTTTCGCAGCGTTTTGTTCGGAGTTTGTGTGTGATTATCTGGCCTGCTGAATGACTTCACACTGCGAGCCCTGTATGAGCACTTCTGCTCAAGCAGTGCTGCCAAACCACACAAGACAAAAGGCATGCGAATAAAGCAATCCCCCAATGCTCAGATTGATCGCATCCTCAGCAGCCGCCCTGCTGTTACCCGAGGACAGAGGGAGCAAGGGAGGGTTCATTGACTCTGGACCGAGAGTGAAACGATCCTGCCGTGATGGAACTCCAAATATGTGTCTGTGTGAGCTTGGGATGTTTGGGTAGTTGCATTACGAAAGCTAGCAAGCTGCCTATCTAGACAACAGTTTTTATGTTTCATGCCTAACACCACATGTATATTTAACAGATAAAGCACAATGTATTTCATCAGGCAGCTCACTATCTTTTGAAATGGAGCTCAAGTTTTTTCCTGAGGCACATTCTCACTTTTCCTTTGGTTTCAGCCTTTTTTTCACTGTATATTCTGCGAGTCTTGTGCCGTTTCAGCCGTTAAGCTCTCGCTCAAACAAACAGTAACACAATGACACTTCAAACCCTCTCCAACACCACGGGGTGCCTTAAATAAACTCGCCCTCCTTCCTTCCCCTCCGACCTCTCCTTTGTTTAAAGACTCTTTTCCACCATTAATATTTAGGAGAGGCGACAGGACTGAAGAATGCTTCAGAATGTGTCCGGTTTGGAAGTGCTCAGAGACGTCTCATGAGACCTGGTGAAGGATTCGTTTAGATGTTTGTTGTCCTTTAAATGTAAATGACTGTAAAAGCAATCAGATCAAACTCTCATTTTACACCTCTGAGAGAGACTGTACACCAGGGTTCCTCAAATCTTTCCCTGGAGGGCCAATGCGCTTTGTAGGAGTGGGAGTGGTGACGACTGAAGGAACGGCTGAATCAGAGTTAGGGCCCAAAAAAAGGTCTTGAGACATTATCTTGAACACCACATTTTTTTGTGTTATGTGCAAAACACAGCAAAAGATGCGACACGCAGACACAAAGATCAAAGATGTTCATCTAGAGCAAGGTTCCTCAAATCTTCCCCTGGAGGGCCAATGCGCTGCAGAGTTTAGCTCCAACCCTGATCAAACTCCCCTACCTATGATTTTCTAATGATCCTGAAGACATTGATTAGCATGCTCAGGTGTGGGTTAGAGCTAAACTCTGCAGGAAAGTGGATCTCGTGGGCCAGATTTGAGGATCCCTGCTGTACAATTTACTGTTCATTGATAGTATATTGATACTTTTTTTGTTCGTTCCTTAGTGTCTATCTATCAATCCATCATTTTTTTGTAATTTCTTCTTAGTTTCCATCCGTCCATCCATCTATCGTTGCATCTTTCTGTCAGCATCATCCAGCTATCCCTAGTTTCTTCTGTAGTTTTTGTTAGTTTCCATCCATCCGTCCATCCATCCATCCATTATTTCTTCTTTAGTTTTTTAGTTTCTATCCGTTCATCAATCCATCTATCGTTTATTTAATATGTCTATTCATCCTTTTTTCTTCGTTAGTTTCCATTCATCCATTTATCCATCCATCGTTTCTTTTGTAGTTTCTGTTAGTTTCCATCCATCCATTTCTTCTTTAGTTTCTTTGTTAGTTTCTATCTGTCCATCCATCCATCCATTTCTTCTTTAGTTTCTTTGTTAGTTTCTATCTGTCCATCCATCCATCCATTTCTTCTTTAGTTTTTTTGTTAGTTTCTATCTGTCCATCCATCCATCCATTTCTTCTTCTTTAGTTTCTTTGTTAGTTTCTATCTGTCCATCCATCCATCCATCCATCCATTTCTTCTTTAGCTTCTTTGTTAGTTTCTATCTGTCCATCCATCCATCCATCCATCCATTTCTTCTTTAGCTTCTTTGTTAGTTTCTATCTGTCCATCCATCCATCCATCCATCCATTTCTTCTTTAGTTTCTTTGTTAGTTTCTATCTGTCCATCCATCCATCCATCCATCCATTTCTTCTTTAGCTTCTTTGTTAGTTTCTATCTGTCCATCCATCCATCCATCCATCTATCGCTTCTTTGTTCATTTATGTCTGTTTATCCAGTTTTCTTCATTAGTTTCTTCATTAGTTTCCATCCATCCATACTTTCTTAGTTTTTGTTAGTTTCCATCCATCCATTATTTTTTCTTTAGTTTTTGTTAGTTTCTACCTGTCACCCCATCCATCCATCTATTGTTTATTTAATTTCGGTCTGTTCATCATTTTTTCTCCAACCATCCATTCATCCATCGTTTCTTCTGTAGTTTCTTTGTTAGTTTCCATCTGTTCATCCATTTCTTCTTTAGTTTCCTTGTTAGTTTCTATCTGTCCGTCTATCCATCCATCTATCATTTCTTTATTAATTTATGTCTATTCATCCATTTTTGTTCATTACTTTCTTTATTAGTTTCTTTGTTAGTTTCCATCATTTGTTAGTTTCTTTGTGAGTTTCTGTCTATCCATCCATTGTTCCTTTGTTTTTGTCATTCTTTCTACAATTTAATCTCTCTGTTCATCCATTTATCATGAATTTCAAGATGTAATATCCCATTTTAGTGCAGACTTGAATATTGTTTGTGGCATTTGTGCATATGACCTCATAAGTGTAATATCTGCATCTAATTGGTAAATTATGGGATATACAGCGAATGCCTCTGGTCTTTATCACTGAGACTGTTTACACATTCCACATGTTAACCACAGTCAGATCCAGCCGCCGGACTCACCACTGACCGCAGTAAATGCTAATCAATGAGACATGACATGATCTGCCATAAAGTGAACCCACATGTTGACCTGT
>NW_015546037.1:168684-183384 GCF_001515605.1 Sinocyclocheilus anshuiensis | reverse complement strand
CATCCATTTCTTCTTTAGTTTCTTTGTTAGTTTCTATCTGTCCATCCATCCATCCATCCATCCATTTCTTCTTTAGCTTCTTTGTTAGTTTCTATCTGTCCATCCATCCATCCATCCATCTATCGCTTCTTTGTTCATTTATGTCTGTTTATCCAGTTTTCTTCATTAGTTTCTTCATTAGTTTCCATCCATCCATACTTTCTTAGTTTTTGTTAGTTTCCATCCATCCATTATTTTTTCTTTAGTTTTTGTTAGTTTCTACCTGTCACCCCATCCATCCATCTATTGTTTATTTAATTTCGGTCTGTTCATCATTTTTTCTCCAACCATCCATTCATCCATCGTTTCTTCTGTAGTTTCTTTGTTAGTTTCCATCTGTTCATCCATTTCTTCTTTAGTTTCCTTGTTAGTTTCTATCTGTCCATCCATCCATTCATCCATTTCTTCTTTAGTTTCTTTGTTAGTTTCTATCTGTCCATCCATCCATCCATCCATTCACATACCTACCTGCCTACCTATCATTCCATCCATCCATCTTTCCATCCGTCCGTCCATCCATCCATCCATTGGTGTAAATGCAGGCAGGTAGGGGGCCGCAGGAGAGCTGCCACATTCTGCTCCCCCTCATTGACTCTCGCCGTGTAGTCCCCTGATGCAGGGGTCAGATGTGTTGTGTGTGTGTGTGATTCTGATCCGCTCAGGTGAATAAGGATGATGATCACCAACACCAGAAAAACGGATGCAGGGAAGTACGTGTGCGTGGGAACCAACATGATGGGGGAACGAGAGAGCGAGATCGCAGAGTTGACCGTTCTCGGTATGTTTTCGATATATTTTTGCTTTAATTTATGCATTTCAATATATGACATGTCTGATTCTCATGTCTAATCTGCCTTCTTCAAGATGCACATGTGTTTATATAATCAGGTTCCCATATAGGTTTGTTTGACCTTTGACATTTAATCCTCATATTTATGACTTCTCATATTTTCTTTCTGACAGATACGAGGAGGAAAACTGATGATCACCAACACCAGAAAAACGGATGCAGGGAAGTACGTGTGTGTGGGAACCAACATGATGGGGGAACGGGAGAGCGAGATCGCAGAGTTGACTGTTCTCGGTACGTTTTCGATATATTCCTGCTTTAATATATGTATTTCGATATTCTCAGATACTCCGGCACATGATCTGCCTTCTTTACGACGCACATGTGTTTATATAATCAGGTTCCCACACAAACCTCTGGTGCATTCGATTGTGGAAACGCATGCAGATGGATTCACTTAAACACACACACACGTCGTATGAAGTGTTTGTTTATGGGCAGAGCAGGGGAGAGCCCAGCTGTTTAGAGTTTGTGTGCTTAGCTGTAGGAAGACTCCAGCATGTCATTGACCCTGTTTAGGAGACATGGCCCCATTATCCTCAGTCTGCCGTGAAACAAATACCAGCTCACACTTCACACACCCCTTCATTCACACATACACACAAAAATATACATTCATCTGTCATCCAACACCTTAACATATCAGTTTACACTACCCAACATCAGAGCTGTGACCTTTGACCTTCCCTCCTTAATCCCTGCAACACAGCCGTCCTCTTCTCCATCACTGTCAACCTCATTATTCAGTGTCTGCTGGCATATGTACACATTACAGGAGAAAGTCACCAGCCATATTATGTCAAGTCAAGTTTACTGTCATTCTCAGTATAGACCAAGTGTAAGAAATAGAGTTAAATGTAATTCCTCCAAAAACACTTCCAGAAATCTCAGCAGATTTCATTTAAAGTGGCAATAGAATCACAAAACACAATGCTGAAAAATAAGGACTGTTTTCGAACAGCTTGCCATAGGTCATTCTGAAAGTCCCGCCCCCAACTCAAGCCATTGGTTGAGCCATTGTTGATATGTTAATACATTTCTGAGATAGCAACCTGTGAATTACTGACTTACAGTAGAATCTGTATTAAGGTGACATGGAAGCAACTATAAAAAAATGACTCCCCTTAAAAGACTCATTTCTCATTTACTTCTGCTAATTTTCATAAATGTGTCAGCCATTTTCATGAATGACTCAATTTAATTTAATGAATCAGTGTTATTTTAGTTTTATTTGTATACAATGATAGAATTTATTCTATGTATTTATTTTATTCAAATTATTATTTAAATGGGTTTTTATTTATATGTTTTCAGTTTTCATTTTAATTGTAGTTTAAGTTGTAAGTGCACAAAGCAAGCGATTTTTGAAAAATGCTTTTGACCGAGTACCAAAACAAACTTGTAGCCAATCAGCAGTAAGGGACGTGTCTACTCATGCTGGGGACGAGAGAGCGCTCAGTGCACTGGACGGACATTAGCCGAGCGACAGAAAGATAGAGATGGCGGATAAAAAACAAAAGAGGAAAACGTCTGCGGAACAAAAGAAGGCTTACGATAAGGCAAGAAGTAGGACCCGTGTAAATATCGGATCAGCTTTCCAGCGCTGGAGAGAGCTTAAGGAGCGGGAAGGCCTGCGATCGGACGCCGAGGTTGTTTTGTTTCTTCTCGATAGGTGAGTAACACCGTGTCTACACCGGACGCGACAGTTGTCTCGCCGCGCCACAACAGTCTGTCTACACTGGACGCGACAAAGCGACCATTGAAAATCATTTGAAATTTGTGTCAATACGTCATTAGAACGTAAATAGAACGCAGCAGCAGTATTCTGTCGGGGATTTGTCGTGTCGTGTCGTGTCGTGTCGCGTCGCGTCGCGCCGTGCCGCGCTGCATCCAGTGTAGACAGCATCACTGATTATAATGAGTTCTATAGTATTTTGTCATGCCGCACCGCACTGCTCGCGTCCGGTGTAGACACGGTGTAACATTGGTTTTGCTTTGTTTCACAGAACTAACCGTTGCCTGGGTTGCGTACGTATGTGTGGGGCGGAGCTATCAAAATAGGGGCGAGACCCTTTTGGGGTAGGGGCGCGTTTGTTTTGGTGGTTTGAAATGTCAGCATTGGCTATCAGAAATCACTTACCCCACCTTTAAATAATCGAAAACGATTATTTTAATACTATTTTTAATAGTTTTAGTTAACAATAACACTGATAGCAGTTGTAGCTAGCCCACATTATATGCAAAGTAATATAAATGGAAAGTATAATAAAAACAACATGGACTAAAAAAAAAATCAATGGGTACATTACAAGTGATCGATAAACATGAATTAACTGCTGTGATACAGTAAATGTGCCTTTAAGGAACTGTAGTGCTGTTTCCTCATATCAGTGGGTTAGATCATCTTAATCTGAACAGATTCAATCATATCCTAACATCAAAGTTATATAATCTTAATAAATAAATCAGAGAGGAAGCTTTCTTTAGGATTAGCTGCATGAACGTTTAGGCTAAAACAAGAAGTCAGAGTTCAAGCTGAAACCATAGGTGAACTGTTTGTTTGAGGAAATCTACTAAAACTAGCTGTTATGAAGAAGAAAGATGAGAATGAGTAAAAATAGATGGATAGATATAGTTCACTGTAAGTTCATAAGTAGCCAATCAGATCAGAGAAGGGAATATCTCATAGGGAAGACTGGGAAACGTGTATTACATAATAAGCTGCGTGTTTGTGTGCAGAGAGGCCCAGTTTCTTACGAAAGCCGAGCAGTCAGTCTGTTCTGGTGGACCAGAGTGTGGAGTTCAGATGTGAAGCTCAAGGAGACCCCGTGCCCACCATCCGCTGGAGGAAAGAGGACGGAGATCTTCCCAAGGGAAGGTATGAGTGAGAAAGCTTCTGGTTAGTTTATATTAAGAACAATAAAATGGGAGTGGGAAATGGCCAGAAAGACATCATCTTGTTTGTGTATCATCATCTTCTCAGGCATGAGATCTGGGAGGACCACATGCTCAAACTGAAGAGACTGACCTCAGGAGACGCCGGTACTTACACCTGTCAGGCGGAGAACATGATGGGGAAGACGGAGGCCAGCGCCACCCTCACCGTCCACGGTAAGAACACACAAACACACGCTGTCACTCATCTCACGCTGCTTGACAAACTGCTTCGATCCTGCAGCCACTTATCTATAATTTGAAGTAACGAATGCCCTCGGTGGGCGGGAGATTGTGTGTGTGCTTTGACCAGCTGTTAGTTTTCAGACAAACGTTTGCTGCTTTGACAGCTTGTCAGGTAGCTTTGTCCGACTGGATGCTGCATCATTTTGAATATTCCTTACCATTTTTTCCCTAGCTGTTGGAAACTCTTTTTTTTTTCTCTCTCTCTCTGTATCCTGTGAGTGAAACAGGATTATTTCTGTCATTTTTCTGAAGCATCATTTCCACCACATCTCAAATGATTTGTTGTGTTTGATAACACCCTGTGGTGGAAATTACATTTTAATGTGAAAAATGGGTGATATCTTCATCTTTCTTAGGTTTTTGGAAACTTGAGTGGAAATGATTCAGTTGACGTTTAACTTGATTTTTATTTACTTTTGTCACTAATCGCAATTCATATTTTATCTCAAGCTTGCTCCTCACTTTTGTTTTCTTAGTAACCAAGTATTTTAAAATATAATAATATAATTTTTTTTTTAAGTTTGTTGTGGTGGAAATGATACTACAACTAAGATAGTTATTATTTGTGGAATATTCGATTTTTTTATTTACAATAAATATATGAATATTGAATTGGTTTGTTTACTTTGCTCTTTTGTTTATAATAGCATAATTTTTAAAATAATGCTAATATTAATTTATTTATTTAACATAAATATTTACAATAAATATATGAATATTGAATTGGTTTGTTTACTTTGCTCTTTTGTTTATAATAGCATAATTTTTAAAATAATGCTAATATTAATTTATTTATTTAACAAAAATATTTACAATAAATATATGAATATTGAATTGGTTTGTTTACTTTGCTCTTTTGTTTATAATAGCATAACTTTTAAAATAATTATAATAATAATAATCATTTATTTATTTATTTATTTAACAAAAATAAATATTTACAATAAATATATGAATATTGAACTGGTTTGTTTACTTTGCTCTTTTGTTTATAATAGCATAATTTTTTAAAATAATGATAATAATAATAATGATTATTATTTATTTATTTAACAAAAATAAATATTTACAATAAATATATGAATATTGAATTGGTTTGTTTACTTTGCTCTTTTGTTTATAATAGCATAGTTAAAAAAAAAAAATAATAATAATAATAATAATTTTTTTATTTATTTAACAAAAAGAAAAATCTGAAATATTTAGTTATAATAATTTATTTGATATTTACAATTATTTATAATTTAGTCATAATTGATTTTTTTTTAAATAATTAGTTAATAAAAACAAGGTTTAGTTGTAGAAACACCCATATATCAGAACACACACATTTTACTTATGTATTCATGTTGGCCCCTTGAGTGAATTTCACACTCTTGAAGGCTCAACTCTTTAGAGAACAATGTGCACATTGTGTTGTGACACCCCTGAGCAGTTTCCTCCATCTCCTCCTCTCTCATTCCCTGCTTCGCTTATTGCTTTTACTGGTTTTTACTGCTTACAGAAATTGCTGAATTATTATATTACATGTGTGTTTAGCGGGCCAGCAACATTGGAACCAGACTTCTAAACACGTCTGCTTCAATAATCAGTCTGTCCAGTGAAGGGGCTTATTACTAAACTTGTCTTTGGCACAGCATTGCTTTTCAGATGCCAAGAAATGAGATTCCTCAAACATTCAAACTGATGAGTTCTATTAGAGCATGTCTTTTGTGTGACTAGAGTTTTGAGAGAATTACATGGGCTGTGTTTCAAAACCTTGTGATCTTCCTACTTTCGGGTATCATAGATGCATTTGAAGAGTCAAACGATTCATCAAATGGTTCAAGATTTTAAAAGCTGTCTAGGTGTGCAGCTCACTAGGATTTGAGACGCAGTCGAATGCGCACAAACACACACAATCTCTGAGATAAGTCATTCAGAATCAGAGTCGGTTCTCTGTTAAAAAGCCATGGAAAGATATGTTGGATACAAACGAGGCCTCTCTCAGCTGGCGATTTAGTCATTAGTACTGATGTATTTGAGGAAAGTGCTAGAATGCCATGCGAGTCCCAGGAGTAGCTGTGTTAATGGGCCATGGAAACCAAGTAGAGTGGGATCCGCTGCCACTGCCAAAAGAGCAAACGGGCCGTCCAAGTCGAGTTCTCTTTACCCAGCTGTTCTCAAATATACCGCTTTCCCTCATTTCTCACCCATCTCATAGGATCGACTCCAAATGGCCCGAGTTATTGCATTAAAGTTAAAGTTAAATTCGACCTATTTACTGAGCTTGCTTAACAAATGTTCTTGGTTTATTGTGCACGATTCATCAGTGGTTTCTTTGCATAATCTTCCATTAAGATTTAATTTTCACCCTACTTTATTCCAACTAAATAGTAGGTTTCATTTGGAAATATGTCACTTTACAGATGCTTTGTAAATGCCATTTCATGTCGTTTTCAACTTTTTAAAACTGTGTACTGGAGAGTGAGGATTTTTATACAAATTATGCAAAATTGCTGCAGAATTTGTATTTCTTTTACAGTTAGAGTGTTTAATTTCCATGCATCACACTCTCAAAATAAAGGTGCCACAGAAGAACCACCTTTGGTTCCCTTTCAATCAGCAGTTTTTCTTAGTGTAAAGAACATTTTAGTAATCTAAAGAACCTTTTGTGCAATGGAAAGCTTCCATGAATTTTAAAGCTTCTTCATGGGACCATCAATGCCAATAAAGAACATTTTTAGGAGTGCAGCGGAAACAAATAAAATTATAAAAAGTGAAAAAGTGATTGTGACATGTGGCCAAGTATGGTAACCCATACTCGGAATTAGTGCTCTGCATTTATCCCATCCTAAGTGCACGCACACAGCAGTGAACACACACACCGTGAACACACACCCGGAGCAGTGTGAATGAAAAAAATAAAACTATTTGAAAATATTAAAATAATTGTCTGCCAATATTCAGACAAACAGATAGTCACGCCCCTAAACTCATGCCATTTTTGGTAAAAAAAAATGACACACTGCAGCTTTTAAAGGGCCAGACCCCAGCTTACATTTTCCACCTAATAAAATCTTTGGCCAGACCAGAAGAATAAAACCTCCATTCATACCTCATGACTGATAGAATTGTTTCTTTGTGTGGTTTCTGCCATATATTTCAGCTCATGATATATTTACAACGTGTGTGTGCTTGCCACACCTTATGTTTTGTGTATGTTTTTGTGTTTTATTCTCATAAATACATCACTGCACTGATTTTGTTCTGTAAGCATATCCTGTCATTTTTGCTTCATGTCATGTGCGGTTTATTTGCGCATCTATCACATCTGTGTTTTATCGTGCTTCTATTTTTTTCTTTCCTCTTTCAGTTGTGTCTGGTAAGTTGCAAATGTCACCCGTCACCATTTATGCTGCATTGACAGCAACAGGAAGTTGTCAGAACCACCATCCATCCACCTTCAATCCTCCCACCAATCAGCACGCTTGTCTGGGTTGTCACCGGCAACAGTGACAGCACAGCAGGCCTGGGTAAAACTAATGCTCGCTCGGAGCGTACAAGGTAACGTCAAAATCGCCTCATTTTATTCTCACTTAGTTGAAAATTCTTCCTTTGTTCCTCCGGATGCATTACGGCAGTGTGTGATTTGACAGGTGTAAGATTGGTTTAGTGCTGTGGTGTATGTGGCGCTCGGGGTCATACTTTGTGTCACATATTATGAAAATATTCATCCTTATTACAAGCTGAAATGGCTCCGTGCTGTTACGGACGCAGAAGTCGAGTTCGCGTCGGAAATCACGAGACGGAGTTTGTTATTAAGATGCATGAAAAACCTGCATCCCACACGACGCCGGTGCCATTAAAGTGTGTCAGCACGGGACAGATGGCCCAAATTCATCCCCCATCTCCATGTAAATTTTATTGCTTTGTGCCCTTGCCCATGCAAATGAAGCCGTTTTTTTACTGCGTCTACATCTGTTTTTATGTTTCGGCATACCTGCACATCCGTCCATTAAACAGCAGTATGACTCTTCTTTTATCGCCTGCTGTTAATGTGATGCTGAAGGGTTGAGCTCTGTCAGTCTCCAGTGTATTTATCGTATACGCAAGAAATTCGGCTGATGTCAAAGACCCCCTGAAATCAAAATGACAGATTTGCTTGTAGAGGCTGAAATGCCCTTATAAAATTCAGTCTTTCTCTTCTAGGACCAAAAATATGAATGACTACAGTGATCTATAAAAAAACAAGAATGTCACGGCTGAATCTGTGACGTAAACTAAAGATTATTGACCCGACTTCCTGTTTTAATAAAAGATATTTCAACAGGAAAGAACAATATGCTCATCAAGTAATTTCATAGCATTGTGTAAAGAAATGTTAAGATAGAAATGTTGACACAGACGTAGATAGAAAATAATGGATATTTAAAAATGTTAATATGTATGTACTATATTTAAATACTAAAATATTTATATATTCACTACTGTTTTTTTTTAAAGAAATTAATACTTTTATTCATCAAGGGTGCATTAAATTGATTAAAAAAACTGTAAAGACATTGATGATGCTACAAAAGATTTCTATTTCAAATAAATGCTGTTCTTTTGACTTTTCTGTTTGTCAACGAATTCTGGAAAAAAAACAACTATCAGTTTTTCCACAGAAATATTGTTGTTTTCAACATTGATAATAATAAGAAAGGTTTCTTGAACACCAAATCAGCACATTAGAGTGATTTGTAAAGGATCATGTGACACTGAAGACTGGAATAATGATGCTGAAAATTCAGCTTTGCATCACAGGAATAAATTACATTTTGAAATATTTTCAAATAGAAAGTAGGTACTAGGTACCAGGTGTTAGAAAGATTATTTAATGAAATGCAAATACATATTTTAGAAAATAAACACTGCACATCTGCTTTTAAACCATCAAGCTCCATAGACTTCCACTGTAAGTGCATAAATGTAAATATGTTTTTGTTTTTTACATACTAAGAGTCAAAATGAATTGATCTTTGGTAATTGATTTGTTTAACTCATATTCCTGCAGTTCCTCCTGTGTTCGTGGTGCGACCCAGGAATCAAGTGGTCGGGATGGGCCGCACTCTGACCTTTCAATGCGAAGCCACAGGAAGTCCTCAGCCTGCCATATTTTGGCAGAAAGAAGGCAGTCAGGTGAGAATGTTTGTGGGGTTTTTCTTTCACTTGTGGTATGAAGATGCATTTCCTGAGCACACTTTTACAGTAACATATAAAATGCATGGCACTCTTCCCCATTAAAGTCGTCAGATTTATGAGACTGGTAGATTTATAAGGCCATCTGCACATTTACACACATCTAATGGGCTCTGTAATACTCCACACCTCTAACACACCTCAAGTCATCTTGGGTTGGTCAGTAACACTCATCGCACACTCGGGAATTCAGGCACACCGTGCCAATAGTTAGTGTGAACGTGCAAGTCCTGACAAGATGTATATTTCTCACACACTGAATATTCTTGCAGTAATTAGTGTTTATGTTTTTATATTTTTATTATCAGATTCTAACTCTATTCATAGATCTTTTTCCTCTTTCCCCTCTCCAGAACCTTCTGTTCTCCTCTCAACCTCCTCCTCCCTCCAGTCGATTCTCTGTCTCTCAGACGGGTGATCTGACCATCACAGCGGTGGAGCGTTCGGACGGAGGCTACTACAGCTGTCAGGCTCTGAACATCGCTGGCAGTGTGATCACCAAAGCCCTGCTGGAGGTTACAGACGGTGAGATGGACGCACTCAACACAGATGAAGCCTTAGTTTTTGCTACTCAGTTTAGGGGAAGTTACTCCCCAAAATTTTATTTTGAATAATTTAATTTAATTTAATTTAATTTAATTTAATTTAATTTAATTTAATTTAATTTAATTTTTAATGAAATATTTTACATTGATTGCAATATACTGTTTAATTATATTGCAATTAATTGCTCCGTTTGGCACTGCAAATGACTTACTCATTATATTACTTATGGATTTATTTGTAAAACAAATATGAACCTTTTCTAGATGGGCATTATAAAGATAAACATTGCATTTTCTGTCGTTACTCATAGACAGTGGTGGAAAGAGTACTGAAAAAATATACTCAAGTAAAAGTACCATTACCTTCCAAAACTTCCAGCAGCCATGATAAACAGTTGGCGGTTAAAATTTTCTATGCACAATTTGATTTGACGAAAGTCACGAGACCTATTACTCTCTATCCAATCACGTTGATGGATAAAAAATAAAATTAAAATAAGCATGTAACGACCACAAACGGAGGAAAATAGCGGAGTAAAAGTACCGATACATCACTTAAAATGTACTCAAGTAAAAGTAAAAGTACACAATTTTTAAACTACTCAAAAAAGAACAATTACTGATAAAAACTACTTAATTACTGTAACGTGAGTATTTGTAATTCGTTACTTCACACCCCTGCTCATAGATTTCTGGCTATTAGTTTCATGTAACCATGTCAAAAGTTTTGACAATACAGCACAATACAGCTCAGGTGTTTTTCTGCCAGGATGCAATTAATTTTACTTAATCACATTTTGCTATTGTAATATTCTTTTTTGTAAATATCACAAATAATGTAAGTGATGAAGTCACCCATGAGTAACCCTGAATGATTCGCTGACCGAAAGAGTCTGACCCGGCAGTGAGTTTGAGACTGTTTCTTGAATCCTTTTGACTGAATCATTAAAAAGAATCAGTTTATAAGAGTCATTTGTTGGCTAAATCAGCCAAAACAGCTTGTGCTGTTCATTTTTGCATGCGACACGCACTGTATAAAGGCAAAACGTTGTTAAATATTTGTGGCTGGACATAAAATTTAGGTTTAAAATCATATTCAATGCAAATAACAGTATTTTATAGAAAATACACACATTACTCCAACACTGATTACTCCGTATGTTCAAATAGTCAATAAGACACTTCAACTGAATAGTGACAGTTTGGCAGTTCTCTCTCATCCAACATAATCTCCTGTGAGTGCCATCCTTAAAAAAACACCAACGCAAGACAAAGAGAGCGAATGTGAGGTAAAGAAAGAATAATAACAGTTATTTTAGCGCCGATCTGATCTCTGGCCTCGCTCTCACTGCGGGCATGGAGCGTAATTACAGGTCACCGCCATGATGATTCAGTAATTACAACAGCGGCGACGTGAGGACACAACCGTGCCTGAGCGAACGTGTCATGTGATACATAATTCATCCCTTTAATGGCCCTTACAAAAGTGTTGTAGGGCTTTGAAATGCACTGTAGTGGCATTTATGCAAATTGCAGCCGTATAAATGGCGGTAATGCTTCTAGCGGGGTCAAACACAATCAGATGGACATAAACATCGCAGCTTTTACTACAATCAGACCGGCCAGGTCCGCTGTGAGAGAGAGGAGGGCGGGGCGGGGGGCGATTGTGTTTGGGTGTGTTTTAGTGTGTGTGAGGGAGGTTCAGTGCTGCTGAAATGCTGCCGGTATTAATTGCTCGTCTCTAGTTTGGCTTCACTTGGCTACTGCTGGTGACTGATTAGAAAATTGCTTCCAGTTGAAAAAATTGGATTCCATCTCTATTTCTCTCTCTTTGGTTATTAAAACATGTACTCAGCTCGTTTGCTGCCAGACATTCCACTCTCACATGCTCTTTTTCCTTGGTTACATTTATTTTTATTCGCGTTCTTCGTTCTCTTTACCTCTGACCGTACACGCGCTCGCTTCTGTGGCTCTTAGAAAATGTGGAAGGATGTATTTTGGATTTCGGTTTGGAGTGCTGTAGTGTTTTATTATAGTTATTATAATGATATTAGACTCTGTCTTAAGACTCTGTGTCTCGTTCTGTCTCACTTTCTTCCTCTTTGTCTCATCCTGTCTTTCGGTCTCTCACTTTTAGTTTCTCTCTCTCTCTCTCTCTCTCTCTCTCTCTCTCTCTCTCTCTCTCTCTCTCATTCGTAAAACATGTACTCAGCTCGTTTGGTGCCAGGCATTCCTCTCTCACATGCTCTTTTTCCTTGGTTACATTTATTTTTATTCGCGTTCTTCGTTCTCTTTACCTCTGACCGTACACGCGCTCGCTTCTGTGGCTCTTAGAAAATGTGGAAGGATGTATTTTGGATTTCGGTTTGGAGTGCTGTAGTGTTTTATTATAGTTATTATAATGATATTAGACTCTGTCTTAAGACTCTGTGTCTCGTTCTGTCTCACTTTCTTCCTCTTTGTCTCATCCTGTCTTTCGGTCTCTCACTTTTAGTTTAATGCATTTTAGTGGCATTATAGATCATTTAGATTCATATCGCCAACTATTTTGCAGCTTAGCCGAATGCATGCATTCATTTTATTTTATTTTACTTTATACATATATTTATTTTGCAGACGCTAAGTGATTGCAGATGCTAATTGATACAACAAAGCGATTCATCTTAAAGTGATCCATTTTATTTATTTATTTTTATTTTGTTTTATTTTAAAAATAAAGACAAGAAAAGAGAAGAGAAAAATGTTAATATTTTTTAATTATTATGAGGACTAGAACAAGGCAATCACTGATCTTACATTTACATTTTAGTCATTTAGAAGACGCTTTTATCCAAATAGACTTAAAAATGAGGACAATAGAAGCAATCAAAATCAACTAAAGAGCAATAATATGTAACAGCTGTGATAAGTCTCAGTTAGCCTAACGCAGTATGCAAGTTTTTTTATATATATAAGAATAAATAGAATAGAAAAATAATAGGGAATGCTAGTGTTAGAGGGTCTTTTTTAAAATAAAAATAAAAGAATAGAAAAAGAATAGAGAATCCTAGCGTTAGAGGGTCATTTTTTTATAATAATTAAAAAAGAAAACAAATTGACAAAATAGAATTAAAATAGAGCGTTAGACTTAGAGGGTCAAATGAAGATGGAAGAGATGTGTTTTTAGCCGACTCAGCTGCTCGGCTCTGGTCTGAAAGTGGTTTTATTTTTATTTTATTTTACTTTTTATTTAATTATATGTTGTTTTTATTTTATTATTTTATTCTACTTTTTAATTAATTAATTGCAGAATTTATTAATGTATTTATTTTAGCAATAAATGTAAATAAAGTAATAAAAATGAAAGAAAATAATATGGTCTAGGTATTGTTAATATATTTAATAATGACATAATATACCATTAAATAACATTTGCAAACTAAATACAATAAACACTCAACATGATATTAATGAATAATAGGAATACAGTTATTTTGATAATGTTATTATGCTCCTATACTAAAGTGATTGGTTTCTCTCTCACAGTGATCTCAGACAGACCGCCACCCGTCGTCCGCCAGGGTCCCACCAACCAGACCGTGGCTGTGGATGGGACGGTGGTCCTGGGATGCCAAGCCACCGGCACGCCGACTCCCACCATCCTGTGGAGGAAAGACGGGGTCCTGGTGTCCACCCACGACTCTCGCCTCAAACAGCTGGACACAGGAGCCCTGCAGATCCGTTACGCCAAGGTACGGTGGCTCTGAGGGGTCAGAACCACATCAAAGCCTGACATATTTATTATGCAGATAAATGTACAGTAACAAAGGAACCTTTTCCTTTGGTGGATTTATAGCTTTGAAACTCCTCTCTGCCCCTCATGATGCATTAAAACGCTCACGTATGGAGGTTTGAGCATGTGCTCGTTTGCTGCACCAAACCAACTTGTTCTCGTAAAGTACTGTTTCCTTTGTTTGGTTTTCCTTAGTAACAGATTTTTATGGAATTTTCCATTCCAAACACACCGCACAGAACAACTATTTACAGGGAATCTTGAGCAGTTTTGTGCTGTGCCGCTCGTCTCAGACCCAACGACTCGCTTTCATTTTTATTAATATTTTATTCATGGAGGTTTCTGAATGCGGCAGGGTGGTTTATTGGATGCGGTTAGCTACTGTTTCTTTCTGCGCTGAAGTTGGCAGATCTTTTTTTGAGCTGTTAGCTGTTTTATTCCTGGATATCTGAGACAGCACTGCAGGATTCACTGACAGAATCAAAAATCACAGCTCCCTTTATAAAAATATTGTGTTGTGAATTCTTTTCACACACGTTTGGGTAACATTTCCACAGATTTACCACATACTAGTTGTTTGCGAGGGCATACATTTCATGAGAAAATAATCAAATGATTACCATGATAAAAATGTGGCTTTTAATTAGCACGTTTTGTTTATTATTTTATTTTATTAACATTATTAACTTTATTAGTTCATTAATGAGACTGGGTACTGAAAAGTATTTCATTACTTTAATAGCCGTAATTTAATTTTATTTAAAAAGTAATTTAAAAAGGAAAATAAATGTCATTTAAGGGGAAAACTTTTTTCGTTTTTTTTACCATTTTGACAATTATTTAGTTTTTCTTTAAACATAAAACTCACTAATTTTGTCAGATTTGTCTGAAAACACAACTTAATATGTCATTAATATTTAAAATAATATCATATCAAAACTAGACTAAAATACCATATTTTTAATGCAGTATTTATTTTTTTAAATAACAGTTTCAGTTTATTTTTTAGTTTTTTTTAGGTATATATATATATATATATATATATATATATATCACAGGCATTAAATTCTATGTGGAGCTGTCTCACAGGT
>NW_015546037.1:161161-168478 GCF_001515605.1 Sinocyclocheilus anshuiensis | reverse complement strand
TTTTTATACATAACATTTATGAGTTCTCTAAAGACTTAATATCTGAGTAATTTCATATATTATCATATCACATCATCTGAAATTTTGTATCTCAAGGTAGTTTATCTTGTTTTAAGGATGTTTTTATTGGACAAAAATACACATTTTTGCAGTACCTCACTGTAAATAAATAAATAATAATATTAATAATAATAGTACAGGTCCAAAGTATTGATACCGTATTGCTATATTGATATATGATCATACATCCTTAATGATTTAAATTTGCTAATGATTGCAAAACAGTCCTAATGTCTTGTTTATGCATGCGTCTTTGAAGGTTTGTGCTTTTTTTGGTGTGAGTGAACACAGACATACATGTGTGTCGTACAGCATCAGACAGGTTTTTCTTTCATCCCTCACTATAGCACAACATCATCATCTCACACACAGACGGCCAGTGTTCAGAGAGCCGTCAGTCAGCCTACAGGTTCTGATGTGTGAACACACACTCCTGCTGTCACCCCCCGTCAGCCGCGAGGGGGAGGGGAGTGTTTCCTGTCACCGCACACGCGCACACACACACACACACGGGTTCCCCCTGCACGGGGGTCAAAGGTCCCCACAGCATGGGCTGTCAGAATACGACTTTAATTAACATAGATGTCTCACTTGACGACGTCTCGCTTCTTTTAAAGAATAGAGGAGAGATAAAGCGAAATGAGGAGATGCGTCTCTATCTGTTGCGCTTCGGGCGGTCCGCATTAATAAACATGTCATTAAGCGAACACACGCACACCAGTAGCTCCAGATAGACTGTCTATTTCTGGTGACTTTCATACCACCTCCGTAAATTGACTGACAGATCGACTGACGTGTTCTTAAATGTATATTTTTTTCTTTAAGATATTAGCATACGCCAACACTACATCATACACTCACTATTATTGTCATTCTGTGCTAAGAAAGCACTGTCTAGGAACATACATGTAAATGTTCTTATTTGTCTGTTAGTCTTTTTTTTCTCGCTTTTAACAATTTTTGTTTCATTGATTGATTGATTGATTCATTCATTCATTTAGATTTCCTAATGAGTTCTCCAAGTAATTGCAGGTTTGGGAAAACTACTATTTTATTTCATTGTTTTTTTTTATTTATTTTTTAATCATCATTTTGATTACCTAGTAAGTCCTCCAATTAACTACAGGTTTAGGAAAATTATATTTTATTTTTTATTTTAAGGAATTTTATTTGTTTGTTTTTAATCATTATTTTTATGGTAAGTCCACCAAATAACTTACTATTTTTATTTTGTTTTGTTTTGTTTGCAAATGCTGGTGGTGCAGACATTCCATATGCCACCTTTACATATTATATTTGTGTACATCTGATCATCTATAAAAGCAGATTAATTCATACATTCTAAATAGTACACATTGGAAGAATATCTGCTCAATGTAATTTTATCAACGTATTACATACGAGCAGACAAAAAAAAAAGTTCAGTCTTCAATATGAAAGCGATACTCTGAATAGACGTCTTGACAATGTACACTGTGTAATTTGGTGTGAAATGACACTATAGTGTCAAACTAGGAGTTATTTTGGAGCTGAATGTCGGAAAATTATTATTAATTTATATGCATATGTGTATATTTGCATTAATAGAGGGATTTTCTTTTCTTGATTTCAGCTGGGAGACACTGGCATGTACACCTGCACCGCGTCCACCCCCAGCGGAGAGGCGTCTTGGAAGGCTTACCTGGAGGTGCAAGGTACAACAGAGAGACAGAACGCAAGATAACAGACAATAGAGTGAGAGGCACTGAGAAACGGACGTCAGGAAATTAAGTTTAAAATTGAGTTTGAAATTAAACTTTCGTCTGCCTGTATAAGGTTGGGTATTGTTCGGTTTTTTTTACGATACTGGTGCCAAATCGATACTTTTAAAATGGTACCGGTGCCTGAACCGATACTTAAAAAAAAAAAATAAAAAAAAAATAGGATGGATTGGCCATTATTGAGCGCTATAAACACATTTAATGTCTGTTTCATTCATACTGGATGCCAGAGGGCGCCCTCGCGCAGAAACTCCACATGTGCATCACAGAAGAAATAGAACTCAGGAAATCCCTAATATGGACAAAGGCATTGCTATCGCTGTAACTGAGTAATAAGAAAATATAAACGTTTTGAATGATAAAACAAAGACAATAAACACTCGACTGCGACAATGTATAGTTTGTGTTATTCAAGCCATCTTTGGTATTTTCATCATAATTAAGTATATTTATAATCCATTGCTAATCGACATAGTCTTTTTACCATATGCTTTTTACAGTATACCGTTTCATTCATACTGGACGCCAGAGGGCGCCCTCGCACAGAAAATCCACATATCCAGTCACAGAAGTAGAGATCTCATGACCCTCCAGGAAATCCCTTATATGGACAAAGGCATTGCTATTATAGCTGTAACTGAGTAACCAGAACATATAAACGTTTTGAATGATAAAACAAAGACAATAAACACTCGACTGCGACAATGTATAGTTTGTGTTATTCAAGCCATCTTTGGTATTTTCATCATAATTAAGTATATTTATAATCCATTGCTAATCGACATAGTCTTTTTACCATGTGCTTTTTACAGTATAGAACATATTTTCTGCCTCATTCTGCGACAAGAAGCCACATCAGATCACAAAAGGAAGCAGTTGTGGAGTAAAAACGTTATAGTGTTCTCTTTTGTTGGACAAAAGGTTTAGAAATGCTTCTCATTGCAAGTCATTACAATGGAAGTTTAGCTTTAGGCATTTTAATTTAAGAATGTTTAGCTTAGCTAGCTAACGGTATCTACCTGCTGTCATAAGAGCAAGTGTAATGTTAATTACTGCATTCACGTGCTCCTCGGATGCACTCATTTGCCGAGTTGTGCTTTTAAGTCGGAATGTGAAAACAACATGACACTACAAAGATGTGTTGGATTTGTATTATTAGAGCTTTCCGACTTTTTTTCCGACTCAGTTGGGAAATTATGTTTCACGTGCGGTGACGGTGATCCTTATGTCCGTTTCGGAGAACCAGAGAACAAATATCGCTCAAGCATTTAAGTGGCACCGAAATCTGTGTTCTGATTCGGTTCTAGTACATACCGGTTACATAGGCACTATATTGGCACCGGGTTTCAGTACCCAACCCTATGCCTGTAATTGGTTTTCATTGTTTCTTGATACAGATTTGAGCCGCTGCACTGGAAAAAAAAAACATTTTGTTTCTGAATATTTTTCTCTTGTTTTCCAACATAAATAACTGAACGTCCTTAAAGCCAGATTTACATGCTGGTGGGGTGAGAAAAATGAACAGTTCAAAAGGGAAAACAAGTCTATTTACCCTAGTGGCAATTTTTTTTTCTTCCTTTTTAAAGCATAAAAATTTAAGCATTTGATTTCTCTAAAAACAAGACTTGATATCTATTTAATATTTCATATAATGTCTGATACTGCATACAGTCTTTTGCTTCCCATGTAAATTGACCTTGTTTTAAGACCAGAAAGCAAGACAAAATTGCTTTTTTTTTTAAACAGATTTTGGTTGTAATCATTGCACAGGATGATATGCTCATGTGTGTTTATGGTTTCAGAGTTTGGCACTCCGGTTCAGCCGGGCCGACCCACAGATCCCAACCTCATCCCCAGCGCCCCCTTCAAACCAGAAGTCATGGACGTCAGCCGCACCTCTGTGTCTCTGTCCTGGAAGCCCAACCTGAATGCTGGAGCCACGCCCACCTCTTACGTCATAGAGGCCTTCAGGTGACATCATCAGCTCTGATTACTTATCTATCATTGGTCGGTTTGGTTGTACGAGCGTGTGCTTTATAAACATTTGTGAATATCCTTATAAGCAAATGGTGGTTCTGTAAATACCCAGTCCATTTGCTACGGCATGTCATAAATAATCATACCCACATCTGTGCTTTCCTGAGTTTTGCAGTAACCTCATTGTTTGGAATAATGTTTGTAGTTGCGATATTTCGCTACAAAGTTTGGGTAAACTGATGTTTGATTTGTGTGGTGTGAATGGCAGCCATGCGGCGGGCAGCAGCTGGCAGACGCTCGCGGATCACGTGAAGACAGAGAGCTTCGTTCTGAAGGGTCTGAAACCCAGCGGCGTCTACCTGTTCCTGGTGAGAGCGGCTAATGCGTACGGCCTGAGCGACCCGAGCCCCATCAGCGATGCTGTCAAAACACAAGGTCAGTTCACCTTTGACCTCCCAGACAAGCGTCCTTTCACGCGTTTTAAATATTGCACTTGTGAGAGTTATGAAATGTATCACTGTTTTGTGTATTATTCTGGGGTATTTGATGTTCATATATGCTTGTGCTTCATATTTTCTATGTGGTTTGTTTACGTGAGTAGACGTCCCACCAACCAGTCAAGGAGTGGACCATGGGCAGATCCAGAGGGAGCTGGGAGATGTTGTCATTCACCTCCACAATCCCACAATTCTCTCATCATCTTCTGTCAGAGTCCAGTGGACTGTGAGTGCTGCCACATTTTCTTTTAAAGGGACAGTTCACTCAAAAATAAAAATTCTGTTAAAGGGATAGTTCACCCAAAAATGAAAATTCTGTCATTTTACCTCTTTTAATCAGTGTTTTATCTTGTTTTCCAGAGAAATACTAAACATCCTAAACATTAGATATACATAATTGAGAATCAAAATTGTGTACAATTAGAAAATTTTAAAACAATAATAAGACTTATTTAAAGAGAATATTTTGTCAATTAAGTTTATCTTAACTCACTGGCAACTTGCTTTTTATCTCAGTTTAAGCACAGATTTAACTAATTTGAAGTTTTATGTGGTATTGAACAAATGCATTTAGTTTTAATTAAACAGTATGTTCTAAACATCTGAAGTCAAGGTTAATTCTGTACAGATTTTCACTCCACAAATGCATGCACACAAGAACAGAAGTATTCCCAGCATGTTACTTTTTAACATTTTGGGTCGTTCGCACTTTATACGTATTTAATCAGAAACAGCTGAAACGACATCTGCTTTTATTGGGGCGGATCAAGAATTGATTAAAACCTTTACAAGCGTGTACAGTTCTCCTCCCTCCACGGCCATATGGACTGATCGCAGTCCTGAACACCTCCGATATGAAAATCATTGCACATTAGAAGTCAACAGAAGCTCAAATCTGAATCTTCAATGTTGATTTTTGCATATTAAACCTAGGATAAGTATTTAAACGCACACCCACAAAGCCACAAAAAAAGACTTTCGTCCAAAGTGTTAGAAATATTGCAATAAAAAATGAAAATATTCAGGGAACAAAATTAATATCTGGGATTATAGTTATAAGTTTTGTTATAATTTTGTTAGTAATTGTAAAAGTTACAGCACATTATAATATTTAACTATGTTGGTATGTCTGATAAACCATGGTGTAGCTAACTAGCAACAAATGTCATAAAAATTCCAAGTCCTGGACAATGTCAATGGTAATCATTAGCAGGCGTTTACAGCATCTAAGTGATTTTGTCCTTCAGTTTTGCCCTGTTCTTGCCTGTAGGTCGAGCAGCAGTCTCAGTACGTTCAGGGCTATAAGGTGATGTACCGGCCGTCCCCAGAGGGCGCTCAGCAGTGGGTGGAATGGGCCATGTTTGAGGTTCGAACCCTGGGGGAGAACAGCGCAGTCGTCACCCAGCTCAAGAAGGGCGTGACCTATGAGTTCAAAGTCCGACCTTTCTTCAACGAATTCCAAGGCACAGACAGCGACATCAAAGTGGCCAGGACCCTGGAGGAAGGTGAGGAGAGCTTCCAGCCATCTGACTGTGTGCTCTTTAAAGCATAATGTCTCACAATTTATTTCTCATTCACTTCACAGTAGTCACAATACAATGCGATGTGCATATATATATATATATACAGTGGTGTGAAAAAGTGTTGGCCCCCTTCCTGATTTCTTATTTTTTTGCATGTTTGTCACACTTTAATGTTTCAGATCATCAAACAAATTTAAATATTAGTAAAAGATAACACAAGTGAACACAACATGCAGTTTTTAAATTAAGGTTTTTATTATTAAGGGAAAACAAAATCCAAAACTACATGGCCCTGTGTGAAAAAGTGTTTGCCCCCTAAACCTAATAACTGGTTGGGCCACCCTTAGCAGCAACAACTGCAATCAGGCGTTTGCGATAACTTGCAATGAGTCTGTTACAGCGCTGTGGAGGAATTTTGGTCCACTCATCTATGCAGAATTGTTGTAATTCAGTGTGTGTCTATATGTGTGTATATATATATATATATATATATATATATATATATATATATACACAGAGCTGGGTAGTAACTGATTGCATGTAATCTGGAGGATTACGTAATTAGCTTTTCATTAAAATTATGAACCCCCTGCAGTTCCTTTATGAACCACAGTTTAGGAAATCTTTACGTAATGTAAAGTTTAATGCACTTCATTATGTTAATAACAACCAATGTAATATATTTTCTTTCTCTTTGCATTGTTATATCAATATGGTACAAGATTATCCTATTTAAATCAATATGATAAGTTAGGTAAAAAGTAATCAAAAAGTAGTCTGATTACCGTATTGGCCCGAATATAAGACGACCCTGATTAAAAGACGACCCCCCCCTTTTTCCAGATGTACCTTTTGGAAATACAACACGCATTACATTAGGTATTTCATGGCACACTCGTTTTATGCGTATTTAGCGCCACCTATTGTTGTGAGTGTATTATTGACATGTAAAACATTGTCTTATATTCGGGTCAATACGGTATATTACCTAAACTGTGTAATGTTATGGATTACGTTACAATATGGATTAAAGTACAATTTTTGGAATCAGTATCGGATTACAATTTTTAAGTTATCTACCCAGCTATGTATGTGTGTGTATATATATATATATATATATATATATATATGTGTGTGTGTGTGTTATAAATAAGTAATGTTTCATAAATTAAAAAAATGTATTATTATAGAACATTTAAAATTTACAGCCCTGGGATAATTAAAATTTCTGGATTAGGTTTCGGACAAGGTTTCAGTGAGTTTTTTCTTGCTTAATTTTTCAATTTTAGGTTCACATATGGTTAAAAATAATAAAATAAAATAGTAGTTTTTTTACTCATGTTCCTGGGATAATTAAAATTTTTGGGTTTGTTTTAGACCATGTTTTAGTCAGTTTTTTTTTCATGCGCAACTTTTAATTTTATGCTCACATATGTTTTAGTTTTGTAAAAAAAATTATAATACTTTTTTATTTTATTAAAATAATAATAAAATACAAAT
>NW_015546037.1:160279-160485 GCF_001515605.1 Sinocyclocheilus anshuiensis | reverse complement strand
ATTACCGTATTGGCCCGAATATAAGACGACCCTGATTATAAGACGACCCCCTTTTTTCCAGATGTACCTTTTGGAAAAAGGCTTTTTAAAAACCAAATTCTCAGTAATCTCAGTAAAACACATTTTGTCCTCAATTATTTTCATATTGCATATTTTTCCTATTTTATTGAAAGTATGGAAAGTATGGTAAAAACTGGTCAAATGTA
>NW_015546037.1:151822-160129 GCF_001515605.1 Sinocyclocheilus anshuiensis | reverse complement strand
CTCGCGATCTTTACAACACGCATTACATTACGTATTTCATGGCACACTCGTTTTATGCGTATTTAGCGCCACCTATTGTTGTGAGTGTATTATTGACATGTAAAACATTGTCTTATATTCGGGTCAATACGGTATATTACCTAAACTGTGTAATGTTATGGATTACGTTACAATATGGATTAAAGTACAATTTTTGGAATCAGTATCGGATTACAATTTTTAAGTTATCTACCCAGCTATGTATGTGTGTGTATATATATATATATATATATATATATATATGTGTGTGTGTGTGTTATAAATAAGTAATGTTTCATAAATTAAAAAAATGTATTATTATAGAACATTTAAAATTTACAGCCCTGGGATAATTAAAATTTCTGGATTAGGTTTCGGACAAGGTTTCAGTGAGTTTTTTCTTGCTTAATTTTTCAATTTTAGGTTCACATATGGTTAAAAATAATAAAATAAAATAGTAGTTTTTTTACTCATGTTCCTGGGATAATTAAAATTTTTGGGTTTGTTTTAGACCATGTTTTAGTCAGTTTTTTTTTCATGCGCAACTTTTAATTTTATGCTCACATATGTTTTAGTTTTGTAAAAAAAATTATAATACTTTTTTATTTTATTAAAATAATAATAAAATACAAAATAATTATCATATATCACATAAATTGAATATAAATTATTATAAATATTTTATTATAAATATTTTTGCACTCACATTCCTGGGCAAAATCAAACAGTGTTTTGCATTTGCGCCTGGGTGTACCCGCTCGGACAGGAAATAGAAAGACACTGAGTTTATTTTTGGGTTTGGCTCGATCACATTCACAGGCTACATTCAGGTTTTCTGCATACCTGTGCAGTCCTCTAGAGTAAGAACGACGCTCGCCTGCATTCAGTAGTTCTCATTTATGTTAACATGTGGTCTGTGGCCCACGAGGGAGGGCAAAGCGGGCCATTTAAAACACTTCGCGAAAGCCAAGCAGCCAAAGAGAAGCCAAAACCCGAAAGCTCAAACAACTGCTGTGCTAATTGTTCTGAGGGTGTGGCGTCTGTGGCTCTGGGGAACGCCAGCCATTTGGTCTGCTCCAAATTTGGCTGTGTGTGTTTGTGTGTATGTATGTTTGTGCGCGCCTGCTTTTTTATGTAATTGAAATGCAAAACATCAGAGACAGCAAACACAAAGCAAATGTTTCACTCCAGGGCTTTGTGTTAACATTCATTTATGTATTAAGTGGATAATAGTTATGTGAAATGAAGTCCAGTGACAACGTTCTGTTCACCCTGAGCTCAAGTATTCGTTCTGCTGTCATCTGGCACTGGGATGGTCCAATCATGTTGCTTGGCAGTCGCCGCTCATTATTTAAGTGCACTAATACCGCTGAGTGTGTACTATTAAAATGAGTGCTTACATGTGTTTCAGAGAGCACACACACAGACACATAGCGCCTATACATGTCTACATAATGTTTATATATGCACAGATGCACATGTGAAATCTGCATATTTGCATAATTTAAGGTGTTAAGAAGGTGTATATGCACATGCATAACGTGTATATTGTAAGGTGTGTGTAACGTCCCGCTCGTGTCTCTTATCGCAGCGCCCAGCGCCGCTCCCAGGGGGGTCACCGTAACGGGAAGCGGAGACAACGGCACAGCTATTCTGGTATCCTGGCAACCGCCCCCGGAGGAGGAGCAGAACGGCGTGGTGCAGGAATATAAGGTACGAACCACAGGAAACAGACAAAGAGAGAGAGAGACAAAGAGAGTATGAAAAAAAAAAAACAGAATGAAGGATGGTAGTAGAGGAAGGAAATAGGAAGTGGAAGAGGAAATTATATTTACTGGCTCACACTCCGTTAATTTTATGATGTGCTGCTGGATGAATGCTGAGAGTGTAGTGGTTAATGGGTTGATTTTCATTGGGGGGAATTTAGATGTTGTGAAATGCTGCCACCTAGTGGTTCACGTGGGGTGTTACCACAATGGCCTTCCAGACAGATGTGATCATAGGGAATGTTTTGATATGTTTGTTTCTTTTGATTTGACTTATTTTGTAGGTTGTTGTTTTTTTTTCATTATTGTATTTATGCCAAAACATTCCTTTATAAGCATTTGAAATTATAAATTAAAATAAATTATAATATTGTATTTAAATAAATATTTGATTATATTGTAATATTGTTCTAAATATTATGTTCTATGTAAAATTTACAATTATTTCTAAATATAATTAAATATAATATAACAAATAAAATAAAAATATATCAGCTAGTTTTCTGTCTTGTTGTGTCTGCTTTGTATTTGATACACAATTGTACATACTAACATATATAATTGCGGCATCAATTTTCTAGCTACCCTGCGTTCCCTCCCTCCTTTCTCTTTATTTTCGTTTTGCGTGTCTTTATGTGCTTTTCATATCCAAACAAGATATGACAGAGGCCATGTTTTTTGTTTTGTTTTGTTTGTTTTTTTGACCAAAGTACAATGTTGTATCAGACGTTGTTTTGACTAGGGCTACTTTCAGACAAAATATCTTTTTGACTGGTTAATAGTGTGCCAAAACGTTACTTCTAAACATGCTGCATTATATTTCATAAGATAATTACGTCTGCGAATTATGAATAAGAATTTTTTTGTAGATGCTTCGTGTCTTTTTGTGTCCCCTTTGTATTTGTAGTCACACACAATCGTACTAGCATATAGTAATACGCAATACATACTAGCAAATATAATTGCGGCAACTGCATGTCTTTATGTGCTTTTCATGTCCAAACAAGATAACAGAGCCCATCTCATACGATATTCCTCTCAGGCTCTTAAATTTTAATGGCTTTGCGGTGTTTCGGTATTTAGTTCGTAGGTCGCGGCTGACGAGAAGAGGTGCGGTTCGAGTCGTTCAGTCCCAGTTAATTTTCCAGGTAAATGTTTTCAGGCAGTTGAAGGAAGGTAGTCAGTAATTTCATGCTTGTTAAATTGGGCAGAGGAGGATTTTTCGCTAATCACTTTTCTTATGCACTTATTTTTTTTCTACCCCATTGTGCCTCAGGAGAACTTCAGAACTATCAGAACGTCCTCGCTCGTTACCTCACTTTCTCTCTTTCGACCCATAATCCACTTTTTTTTCCCTCTGAAGCCTTCAGGGATGTCTAAATCTGGTTAGCATTTCCAAAAAAGGGGACGTCAGCATAGAAAAACATGTAAAAAAGCCTTTTTTCTATGCGTCATTGTGTAGAGCTCAGCGTAGATCAGTGCACTGACCTTATAATCGAAGTTAGACGGCCAGTGAGGGCCGATATCACATTTCACCCCGCTGAATGGGCCCCTGCCGGGCCTGTGATTGTGTTAGGGTGAGGGTGGCTGATCCAAGCTCTGGTCGCACACACACTTTGACACTCATTTGGACGCCACGGCTGGCTGAGCTTCCCGAGAGGAGGAAACAGACCAGGGTTCGGTGCGTGCAATGAAAACAAAGAAAACTGCATTTTCATGTCAGGGAAAATCAGACCTTTGACATGAAGACAGAATGACGGAATGTGGGTACCACAGATAGGGAGTGTTTATTCTAGGTGCTGAATCTTGTTTTCATGACCCGTTTCAACTTTATCGCTACATGATAGTGTCTGAATTGAAGCAGGAGGGCTGATGGAAACATCCAAATAGATTTACTAACTAGCTTTGAGGAAACTCTAGTTTTATTTTAAGGACAGTCGTGCATTATTTTCAGACAAGAAATATTTGTACATGACAATGATAAAGTTAGCGAAACAATTTGTCTATTTATACAAACACAAAAGCTTGGACACACTTTACTGAATTGATGCTTCTCATGATCAAAGTATTTTGATAAAAATGTATTTAAACAATATTACATTTAAACGTATAATAATAACAATAATAATAATTATTATTATTGTTATACATAGGTTTGGAAACACTTGACTGAATCTATGCCTCTTATGATATTAAAAAGATTCTGTTCTAAAGACTTGTTTTAATTCTTGAAATACGTTTTGTAGACAAAATATAGAAATGCATAAATGAATAAATAGTAATAATAATATTTGTTTACACGTTTGAATAAACTTGACTGAATTTATGGTTCTCATGATCTTAAAAATATTTTTTTCAAAGACTTGTGTGCTTTAAATTATTATTTTTTATTTTACAAAATATTATTATTATTATTATTATTATTATTAGGATCATGTGAAGCATAAATTCAGTCAAGTGTGTCCAAACCTGTGTGTAAAAAAATACTATTATTACTATTTATGCTTTAAATGATCTTAATAATAATGCTAATGCTAATAATAATAATAATATGAAATTTTTTTTCCTTTTTTAATTTTTTTTTTATTATGCAAACAGATATACAATTCACAGGTGACAAATCAAATACAAAATAACCAAGGACAACAAAACATACATGACAGCCAACATGATTTGTGTGTGTGTGTGTGTGTGTGAGGGGTAGAAGTATATAAACAAACGAACATGTAGAAAACAGACATAACAATAGTAGAAAACTGTAATAGTAATGATGACAATAGTAATAATGATGATAATAATAGCATTAATAACAAAAATCAGAGGATGGAGGATGAGGAAGGTGATAAGTAATAATAGTAATAGTAATAGCAATAATAAAAAAATTAAAATATTAATAATAAAAAAGGTAATTAATTAATTCAATAATAATAATGAACTCAATTCATCAGAAATGAGGGGAAAGTTGGAGGATGTGGAAGATGACAAATAGCAAAATAATAGTATTAATTAGTAATTAGTAATAGTAGCAATAATAACAATATTAACAATAAACTCATTCATCAGGAACCGGGGGGAGGTTGGAGAAATAAAATGATTTTTATTGAACACTACATCATTTCTATATTTAGATTTGTTTTATTTCATAGTTAAAGAGTTTTAAAGACTTGAAGACTATTAAAATGTCCAAAATAGTAATCATAAAGTAGGTGTGCCCAAACATTTGACTGGTTAAATTGCTTGTAAGTTGTATCCCTTAAAAAGGTTCACTCTTTCAGAAAAGACTTGTTATTCAACATAAATATTTTTTATTAAGTGCTAACCGCTTGTCTCCTATCATGTTTTCTTTACTTTCCCCCTCAGATCTGGTGTCTGGGTAATGAAAGCCGATATCACATTAACCGCACGGTGGATGGATCCACACACTCGGTTCTGATTCCCGGCCTGCTCGCAGGGGTCACGTACAGGGTGGAGGTGGCAGCCAGCACAGGGGCCGGTCCCGGGGTCAAGAGCGAGGCTACGTCCTTCCAGCTGGGTGAGTCGGACCGGGATGTTATTCTGGTTAACCGAGACGCTCGACTCTGCCGGACCGCTGTTATTCAACACTAGCAGCTAAAGAAGAGCACAATATGAATGGTTGATTCATCTGATAACGGGTTACAGAAACACAACAAACACTCTGGTAAGCAGCTACCGGCCCGTTTTAACACCTGGCTGTGTTATTATGGCTGGAAAGGTTTGTGAGAATGGCCATTATTTAAGGCCTGCTCTTTAAAAAACGTACCGTCTACGCTTGTGAATGGCACGGTTGTAACTTGCCTTGTGGTTAGCCATCAAAAAGTATGTAATTTACAAAAACAGCCTTATCGGAGTCCTCGTTCTCATCCGAGAATAAAGGAGACGTCAAGTAAAGTGCAGTTTGCTTTAGTGCTGCAAAGCCTTTAATTGCTTTAAGTTTATTTCTCCATTAACTTACCAGCTTTAACTTGTTCAGCCTCGAGACATCGGTGGAAGCGGTTAAACTGCACTGAATGGAAGTGATTGTGACGCAGCCTGGTGTTGTGCCAATGGACACAGGTGGATAATAGGCCATCCGGTTATGCAAATCTGTTTTTAATAAGATGCCAATCACTGCTGTCAGAAACTAGTTTATAGTCAGTTGTTTGACAGAAAGAGATTAAATGCTCTTTTGAAACCTTGTTGGATGCACAAAGAGATACTCATACAGTAAAGTACACGAAGAAAAACAGATGATCAACTTTTGGACTTGATAGTGCTGATTTTTAATAGTAAGCAGTATATTGTGCATGTAAACGCACACTATGTTGGTCTACATGACAGTTGTGACGAAGGGAGAGGTTTTTGTATTTGTTACTTAAAAAGTAAATAGAAAACTAATGTGCACTATTTGAAAAAGTAACTTGGGTATTACAGGGTAAATTCAGAATTTAGGTAATTTACATTTACATGTAGTGCTGTCAAACGTTTAATCGCGATTAATCACATCCAAAATAAAAGTTTTTGTTTACATAATATATGTCTGTGTACTGTGTATATTTATTATGTATATATAAATACATACACATGCATGTATATATTTAAGATAAATATGTTATGTTTATATATTAAATATATTTATATATAATATAAATATATACATGTAAATATTTTCAAAATATATACTGTATGTGTGTATTTACGTATATATACATAATAAATATACACAGTACACACACATATGTTATGTAAACAAAAACTTTTATTTTGGATGCAATTAATCGCAATTAATCGTTTGACAGCACGTGTATCGCTTTTTCCAAGCAACTTACAAATAAGGAAGTAATTTGCCATTACTTCCAGTACAAAAATCTAATTTTGTTGCATATTATTTGTAAAATATTTCCCACAATGCCGCTCATTTGGGGTATTGTTTTTTTTTTTTTTTAGAAATAAATATTTCATCAAAGACACAGATTGATGAAAAGTAACAGTACAGATGCTTACATTTTTACTAAAGATTCTATTTCAAATAAATGCTGTTCTTTGGATCTTTTTATTCACCAAAGTATTCTGAAAAAATCGCAATTTCCACAAAAATATTAAACAGCACAAAAAAAAAAAACCATCTTAAGCAGCAATTCAGCATATTAGAATGATTTCTGAAGGATCGTGTGACACTGAAGACTGGAGTAATGATGCTGAAAATTCAGCTTTACATCACAGGAATATATTAAATTTTAAAATATATTCAAATAGAAAGCTGTTATTCTAAATTGTAATAATAATTCACAATATTAATATTAAGTTTTTACTGTATTTTTGATCACAAATTTGCTTGGTGAGAATAAGAGACTTTGTTTAAAAACGACCCCAAACTTTTGAACAGTAGTATATATAGTTATTTATTTTTACTTTACGCTGTTTGCAAGCTTTTGAGTAACATTACAGCAGTCGGTTTGTGCAGTGTGGGATGAATGCACTCCGCTCCTCTTGATCGCAGTGACTGATCTGCTTCCATTCCCCTGCTGAGTGTGCTTCTGTGGCCTTACACCGCCGCCGGAAGCAGAGGACGCAGGTCTCTAAAGCATTTGTCACACCGTGGGCTTTCTTGCATCTCTGCATCCTACACACCTGTCCTGGCCTGGCCTCTTAGCGGAGTCTCAGTCACAACCAAACAACAAACAAAACCTCTGAGACAGGACGTTAAGAGGACAGACTCACAAAGACAGAGCAGGGAGTGCAGCGCGACGAGAGAGAGATGCTCAGGTTTTGGGAGAACCTGTTTGCCCCCAGCTAGACAAAAACTGAACATAGTCACAAAGATGAAAGTGACGCCCACATGAAACGCAGAGAGGAAGGGGAAAAGATGAAAAAAAGAAAGAAGTCGACGGAATGAGATTTCTTTTGGGTCGACAGCGCTAGTTTCTCTTTAATGTAGAAATAAGAGAGAGGCAACCGAGAGCGACAGCACAGAAGGGAAGTTGCTTTGTGCTTGCAGTTCTTCCAGACAGCGGCTTGTCATTCATAATTCATCTTTTACATAATATATAAAAGCACGGAACACATTCTTTTTTTACTTTCTATTCTAACTTCTTATTCCAGTTCAAAGTCAGTAGCAAAATTCACATTATTAATCATAAAGAAAAATGAACAGCTCTGAATAAAACTGAATAGTGATTTTATCAATATTCTTTTCTGTTGCTGTTTTATGTTTGAAGTAAAATTAGTTTATTTTTTATAATATCACGTGTTCTTTTTGACATATACAATACCGGTCAAAAGTTTGGGATCAGAACCATTTTTAATGTTTTTTGCAGGAGTTTCTTATGCTCATCAAGGCTGCATTTATTTGATAAAAAATACAGGAAAAAATTTAATATTGTGAAATATTATTATGATGTAAAATAAAGTTTTTCTATTTTAATATACATTAAAATCTAATTTATTCCTGTGATGCAAAGCTGAATTTTCAGCATAATTACTCCAGTCTTCAGTGTCACATGATCCTTCAGAAATCATTCTAATA
>NW_015546037.1:142837-144477 GCF_001515605.1 Sinocyclocheilus anshuiensis | reverse complement strand
TTCTGAAGGATCGTGTGACACTGAAGACTGGAGTAATGATGCTGAAAATTCAGCTTTACATCACAGGAATATATTAAATTTTAAAATATATTCAAATAGAAAGCTGTTATTCTAAATTGTAATAATAATTCACAATATTAATATTAAGTTTTTACTGTATTTTTGATCACAAATTTGCTTGGTGAGAATAAGAGACTTTGTTTAAAAACGACCCCAAACTTTTGAACAGTAGTATATATAGTTATTTATTTTTACTTTACGCTGTTTGCAAGCTTTTGAGTAACATTACAGCAGTCGGTTTGTGCAGTGTGGGATGAATGCACTCCGCTCCTCTTGATCGCAGTGACTGATCTGCTTCCATTCCCCTGCTGAGTGTGCTTCTGTGGCCTTACACCGCCGCCGGAAGCAGAGGACGCAGGTCTCTAAAGCATTTGTCACACCGTGGGCTTTCTTGCATCTCTGCATCCTACACACCTGTCCTGGCCTGGCCTCTTAGCGGAGTCTCAGTCACAACCAAACAACAAACAAAACCTCTGAGACAGGACGTTAAGAGGACAGACTCACAAAGACAGAGCAGGGAGTGCAGCGCGACGAGAGAGAGATGCTCAGGTTTTGGGAGAACCTGTTTGCCCCCAGCTAGACAAAAACTGAACATAGTCACAAAGATGAAAGTGACGCCCACATGAAACGCAGAGAGGAAGGGGAAAAGATGAAAAAAAGAAAGAAGTCGACGGAATGAGATTTCTTTTGGGTCGACAGCGCTAGTTTCTCTTTAATGTAGAAATAAGAGAGAGGCAACCGAGAGCGACAGCACAGAAGGGAAGTTGCTTTGTGCTTGCAGTTCTTCCAGACAGCGGCTTGTCATTCATAATTCATCTTTTACATAATATATAAAAGCACGGAACACATTCTTTTTTTACTTTCTATTCTAACTTCTTATTCCAGTTCAAAGTCAGTAGCAAAATTCACATTATTAATCATAAAGAAAAATGAACAGCTCTGAATAAAACTGAATAGTGATTTTATCAATATTCTTTTCTGTTGCTGTTTTATGTTTGAAGTAAAATTAGTTTATTTTTTATAATATCACGTGTTCTTTTTGACATATACAATACCGGTCAAAAGTTTGGGATCAGAACCATTTTTAATGTTTTTTGCAGGAGTTTCTTATGCTCATCAAGGCTGCATTTATTTGATAAAAAATACAGGAAAAAATTTAATATTGTGAAATATTATTATGATGTAAAATAAAGTTTTTCTATTTTAATATACATTAAAATCTAATTTATTCCTGTGATGCAAAGCTGAATTTTCAGCATAATTACTCCAGTCTTCAGTGTCACATGATCCTTCAGAAATCATTCTAATATGCTAATTTATTACCAGTGCTGGAAACTGTTGAGCTGCTTAATATTTTTTTGGAACCTGTGATACTTTTTTCAGGATACTTTGATGAATAAAAAGTTAAAAAGAAGAGCATTTATTTAAAATAGAAATATTTTCTAACAATATACTCTAAAGTTCAAAAGTTTGGGGTCAGTACATTTTTATTCTTTCTTTTTTTTTTTTTAAAGAAATTAAAACTTGTATTCAGCAAGGATGTGTTAAATTGTTAAGAAGTGATAGCAAAGATTTATATT
>NW_015546037.1:141064-142710 GCF_001515605.1 Sinocyclocheilus anshuiensis | reverse complement strand
CAGAAATAAATTATATTTTAAAGGATATTAAAATAGAAACCATTATTTTATATTGTAATAACATTTTGCAAGGGACTTCTTTAAAAGTCTTACTGATCCCAAACTTTTGAACGGTAGTGTAAATAATTATTATTGCTGTTGTTATTACTACTACTATTATTATTAACTATAAATATTTTCTGTATAAGCTTTTACAAATGTAAAGGAATGTTCTGCATTAAACAAGTTCTGTGACATGCAAAAAATATTTATATACTATATTATTTTTATTTATACATTTATTAATTTAGTTATTATCTTATTTTATTAAATACAATTATATAAAAAATATTTATTATTTTTGTTTTGCAATTATCTTTTAGTTGTCTGTTATATTAACTGGCTTTACTATTATAGTTATTGATTTTTAACGGTCAATTAAATTTTTTTTTTTCATAACCCAATTGGATTATGTGCAAATCGTTTCTTCTGAAACTGACAGCATTCCGCAGGTTTATTGTACCTAAAATATTTCTTTCATTATTGCATCAGTGTTATGGTCTATATCAAATAATTTTTTTCTCATTTCTCGTGTCTTTCTCTCAGACTCGTCAGGCCGTGTTCTTCCGCCGCCGCTGGACGATGACAATACGATTTCCCAGCAGATCTCAGACGTGGTGCGTCAGCCGGCCTTCATCGCGGGCATCGGCGCGGCCTGCTGGATCATCCTCATGGTCTTCAGCATCTGGCTGTACCGCCACCGTAAGAAGAGGAACGGCCTCAGCAGCAGCTACGCCGGCATCCGCAAAGGTCAGCCCAGCCAGCTTGAACTTCATTTCTCTTTAGCGCTGGTGCTACACCACTGATTTTACAGTGTATTCGCATATAACGATTTCAAAACGCGTAAAATATAACATCAGTGGGAGGTTAGTCACTCCAACCTAATCATTATGAATCCCTGAGCTTTCATTAAGGAGGCGTGGCCTGTGTCTCATCTAAAACAGAAACATTCCAGCTGATCTTTTAATATTGAGTTTGTGTTAGATGTTTAATCGTTTCGTTATCAACTATTCTTTCTTTCTTTCGCTGGTTTAATGTTTGGCTTTGTAATCTCAGGTTGAATCCCAAACATCAGACTCTTTTATTAAAGCTGGTATGAGAATACTTTTCCTAAATTAGATAAGCCCGATCCACAGCCACAGAATTCATATTTTGTTTTCAAAAGCCGTTTCCTCTCTTGACCCTGATGAATCGTGGCTGATCCTTTACAGTCTGAATTAAGAGCAGCTTTTGCTTTCTTTCCGTTTTCTCTTTCATTGAAGAGATGACTGAGATGGCGAACGGAACAATGCCGTTTTTTTTCCGATGCGTGTCTCAAGGACATGAAGCTAATGGAATGTTTATTGGCAGGAATCTAAAGGAAAAGATCCAAGCCATTCATTAGCGTTCACATTCATAGACTCCCAAGGCTGGGCCGCATTCAAGTTAATTGAACGTGTCGACCACAAGAGCACAAAAAAGCCCAAATGAGTATGTCCATTTTTCAAGGTTGAGAGCACCTGAATTCATTTACCAGGATGACTCGACAACATCTTGTTTCAACAACCGCACAAGACTGACAGGTAGCTTTTGAAGAGACATTCTTTCTAAATGTTAGTGGAATTATA
>NW_015546037.1:140219-140467 GCF_001515605.1 Sinocyclocheilus anshuiensis | reverse complement strand
GTAATAATATATATATATATATATATATAAAAAAAAAAAACAACAAAAACGGTTTGCAGGGCTCAACATTAAGCTTTGCATGCGGATATGTGCTTTTATGGTTTGCAAACCTAAACATTATCTAGTCTGGTCGTCTCCTAGTCTAGTTATAACCAAGTTATCCTGTCTTGGAAGCTTCAGTTATAAAGGTTGACAAACAAATTACTGTATGCCATCGTTTTCTATCAGTAATGTGTTTATGAATTTAT
>NW_015546037.1:133705-138774 GCF_001515605.1 Sinocyclocheilus anshuiensis | reverse complement strand
TAGATTTAAATGATAATTACAAAATATTATCATATTTCCATAAGAGTGTCACTAAATTAATATCAGACATTTTTGAAGACCAAGGAGAGGGGGTGGTCATGGTGAAACATCCTAACATTTAGTATCTCTGAAAAGCCCTGAATGTGCTCTGTACAGGACATCTAGACTTAAAACTGTGGCATGTATAGTCTCAGAGAAATACACCAAAATATAATATGAGGACACAGGGTCTCAGGAGGTTAAAAGAAACCAGGAGTATTTATATATTTAATTAACCATTATTCATTTTGTGATTCCAGAAATTTCAAGAACTATATGTTCTTCAATTAGAACAATATTATAAGTTGTTGAGGGGGAGAAATATGATTGTGGTTTTTGGAGTCTTACTGATCCCAAACTTTTGAGCGGTAGTGTATATGAAATGTGATTTATGTTATGAAATGAGGTTTTTTTTTATGTATTTTTTTATTTATGTATTAAAACCTCTGCAGTGTTATTTTTGAATAAATATTAGCAAATTTCTGAGATAGGGCAGTATTCAGGATTTATTCTATGCATTTTTTTTTTTTCTTCTTCAAAATGCTAATGTCAAATATTAATAAATATAAGCACATTTGCGCACTACAGCAGTGTTCAGGACTTGTATATACTGTAAAAAAAAAAAAAAGATTCACTCAGAAATTGCTAGTAAATTCACAAACAATTACAAAGAAACAGGAAGTAACACGTTGAATTAAACATCAAATTTTAAATTAGAAAGACTAAAATGGTATTTTCTTGTAAAATATATTCCAATAATCTTTGTTTTATTTACAACTTCGACAAATATTTTTACTGTCTATATATAACTACTGTTTTTTTTTTTTGTACAAAATGCTAAAGTTAAAATAAAAGTATACAACAGTTTAAATATATTAAAACCAGTGTTAATTATATATATACATATATATTTATTTTTTGTTTTGTTTTCAGGTTTTGTTCTATACATTTTAAGTTGAAAACCTTTAAAACAAAAGATATATACCTTTTAAGAGGATAAATTGTATTAAAAAGCAGCGTTTGTGTCATCCGTATATTTGGCCTGCAGGTGGCGCTTACCCTGTAATGTGTAAGATTGTCACAAATCAGTGTTTGGTAAAAATGTGTCACGCTTTTACTAAGATCTAGCATCATAGACGTGTCCTACGGTCAGTTAAAAATACCCAGGTCTCTCCCTAACACACTCAGATGTCTGTGTTTGCCAATACACTGCTGTCAGGTTTAACAGAATAATTAGCACTTATGCCTAATAACACTCCATCCATCTCTAGTGAATTGCTCTTCTGTGGTTTGTGTTTATTTGCCGCTGAATTGATAGATAATGTGAGTTCAGACTCCATGAGTGATTCTGATCTCCAGTGGTGAGGCAATGTTTAAATCATTTGAGATTTGAGCTTCATTTAATGCTAAACACTTGCCAGCATTTTACAATTATCATTCTATCAGTTTTAAAGCTTAATCATTTGAAAACATCAGAATGAAAATGAGAATACTTCAGAAAGAAAATACACATTTCAGCATGTCAACAAAAAATATCTGCTAACATTTACTATTTTCATGATTTATAGTGTAAATGAAATGCATAGAAGGTAAATGGAAATAAGTAAATGATTTAAAATTGTGAATAATTATTATATTATAAAATGTAATAATTCAGATAAGTTGTCAAAGCTTTTCAGGTTCAAATGAGAGCTAAAAAAAAGTTTTTTGATTATTTTGTAAAGTTAAGCAATATATTGTATAAACCCGATATACAGACAACGAGTCTTCAGAAAATAAATAGTAATAATTAATTAATTGTAATAATTAAAATAATAATATCATTATATAAAATAATAATATAAAATAATTATAACATTATAATTAATAACAATTAATATACTATATAGTAATATAATTAAATATTATGATAAAATTTATATATATATATATTTATTTATTTAAATAAAAAAATGTGAAAATCTGTTACTGATATTTTGGTTAAAAAAAACAAATGAAATTTATATTTACGTTGTCTACTCTTAAGTTTGAATCTAAAATGTGAAAAAAACATTCTATAGCTTTGTCAAATTCAAATCTATAGATTAGTCAAATTCTGTCAGTGTTGTGAGATATTATATATATATATATAATTATTCTTATTTTAAATTTTAATTTGATACTAACTTTACAACGTAAAGTTACTTATTAAACTACGTATATAAAATATATGCTATATATAATATAACTATATATTGCACTTTAAAGAATGCAAATTTTACTAAAATAAAATGTTGTTTTTTTTTCAGTACACATCAAGCAGGAAAAAAATCTTGATTGAGCCCTAATTTATGCATGATGGTAAAATGTTATAGCCTAGAAGGTACATAGAAACGTAGTGTCTTTTTGTGACTGCAAGCAAGTGAGACTGCAAAAAGAACGTTTGTCATCATGTAGCACCAATTTTCATTGGTTTTAGCGTCTGTTGAGCTACTAAAGATTCTTTCATTGGCTTCCTGTATTACTGTGAAAGCACAGGTTGCCATGTTTGAACCGGTAGCTGTGAGTCTCTTGAGCGTGAACGTGTTTGAGCAGAGGTGGATAATAGTAAACACATGAAGTGGTAATCTGCTCTCCGGGTGGAACGGGGTGATGGGGAGAGATGGATCATCTTGCAGTGTGTGTGTGTGTGTGTGTGTGTGTGTGTGATGTACATGTGCGTTTAGCTGTGAATGTGTGTTAAATTGTTTAAAAACACTGATCATCCCCAGACTCCTGAGATCTGATTTATTTATCGTCCATCAAATTATATTTTTCCCATGCTGCATTTGGCCTGCCAAGCATCAATCTACTTCTGCTTCAAAACCTTCATGCATACAGGATAAAATCATCAAAAAACGGCCCAATCTATTAGACTCATCTTTTCTCAAAGCACTGCCAAGAAGCAGACAAGCGCAGCCGATAAACGTGACATTTGAAAAGGACGGCAGTGGCTGACAGTTTTAAAGGTTGTTTTCCCGTAAATACGTGAAGATGAGAAGGTGAAGACATTCTGATGTATCGGTGTAACGCTGCCAGAAAACAATCCTGACGGCATCACGCGCAACAGCTTCCTGCACAGATACTTTGATGTTTCTGATGTGCTGTTTATTATGAATTCTGATCCCATATCACTCAGATTGATTCAGCCGTGTTCATCTGCTTATTGGAGCCTTTGATCAACATGAAAGAAACTAGATTTCACATCAGACCGAGGGCATATGTTATAATAGATTTAAGTCAAAGTTAATAAAGTACACTGTTAGACTGCAGCCTGGCACGAATTCTTACTATTCACACGTCACATGATTGGGTATATTATTATTATTATTTATGTTAATAATGTAAATATGTTTATTTTAATTATACAAATTTAAAATACATTATTATTATTTTTTATTTGTTTATATTTGATTATATTAATATACATTTATTATTAATAAAAATTATATATTTTTATGTATAATAATACAATATAATATTAAATATTATGATTTATTATAATACATTTAAGTCAAAATTAATAAAGTACACTGTTAAAATGCAGCTGAATTCTTCGAATTCACATGTCACATGTTTGGGTATCTAATAATAATAATAATAAGAAGAAGAATTATTATTATTATTATTTAATCTATTCAGTATTTCCTAAACTTTACTGGAATCAGCAAAAGTATTATTAATAATAAAAATTGTAGTTTTAGTTTATTTTGGGACCTGTTTGTGGATGTATACAGTGTTTGACGTTCTCTCGTCGCCCTCCACACTGGTATTCATGCCTGATATGGTCTCGTAATACCTCAGGCTGATGATGATGATGATCAGGTAATCTTTCTGCAGGGAGAGAGAAAGACACGCTGTAACTGTAGCTGTTTAGAGGATGACGACGTCACTTCCTGTCTCTGCGTGTTTACCTCATTGAGATATCGCTCCATGCAGTCGATCTTACTGATGCTGTTCAGCTGCTGCTCGAAAACATCAATCTGTGCACGAAGACGCAAGAATCAATCCAAACCCACAGAACTAGATCGAGATCAAACCCAAAACTATAAAATGATGGCCGTACATGCGTGTCAAAGCCGTTGTTCCTCAGCAAAGACACAAACTTAATGATCTCCTTCAAATGCTCTTCACTGTCGGCCTCGTACGTGACGAAAATTTTCCTGTGTGGAGAAAAACAAAGAGTAGGTCAAGCCGCCTCAAAACAACATATGAAACTTTGCACTGTATTTTTCCTGTTGCATGAAATGACCATATAATAATTATTATCTAACAAAGTCGGAAATTAACGAGGGTTTAATTAAATTAAATCTATCACAGCTGTCGCGATTCAAAAGGAAAGAAAACTGTCAATCTGCGGAATTACATTCAGATCTAAGCACATAGAATAAGGTTGCCTTTTACACGTTGTTGTTTTTGCAGCGTAGAGCATTACAACCAATCACACATGTTTCTGTTGAGATTATGAATGCAATGGGCCAAACAGAGGTGTTCATATTACTCAGCGCTGAAAACACCAGGTTTTGTTGAGTGCACGCGCAGCTCTTTCGCAGCTTCACTGATTATAACAGGAGGTTTTGCATAAGTTGCGCTAGACTAGACTAACATCATGAACCGACATGTTTGTCTGTGTAGCAAGTAAACATATGCCGGTATTCGGTAATGCGATATATCACGGTAATGAATATGCACGATATTGTTATCGTGGGCACTTCTAAATACCGTGAATAATTATATATGACAAATGATTCAGAATTATGAATGCATTTTAAGAATACTTTTCCCATCAACTGGTCAAAATGCACAACACCGCTGTATGCTGCATGAAAGACGTGTGCGCACTCTGACGTAAACAAGCGCAGATGAGAAGCACATGGTGGAACATGTGAGAGACGCTCTGGATGAAAGCGCACTTTCACTCTCTGATAGCAGATGGCGCTAAACTGCAGAAATGCAGCCTTTACCCCGGAAACCCTGTAAACAAAGCAGCTGCACTACTTTCTGTTTCTGAA
>NW_015546037.1:114038-129479 GCF_001515605.1 Sinocyclocheilus anshuiensis | reverse complement strand
AAATTATATAATAATAATAATAATAACAATAATAATAATAATTATTATTATTATATTTAATTATTAATGTAAATTTTTATTTGATTTGATTATATTAATTTAAAATACATGATTATTATTATTATTATTATTATTATTATTATATTAATATAAATATGTTTGTTTAATCATATTAATTTAAAACATTATTATTATTATTTGTTTGTTTTATATTTGATTATATTAATATACATGTATTATTACTAAAATTATATTATTTTTATGTATAGTATGATACAATATTAAATATGATTTATTATAATGTTTAAATATGTAAATGACTAATTTAGTGGAGATTTTGTGGCAAGTATCAGTAGATCTTTTATTTAGTGTGTGATAAAGATAGATAAAATAGAGGGAAAATTCTTTCAATTTATAATTAAGCCACATATAGGGACCAGAATATAGTAAAGTGAGCTCTTTTTTTTTTTTTTTTTTCTGGGCCAGTAAACAACCTCCCAGGACACCCTAGCAACTGCATATCAACATCGCAACCATCTACAAAATCCAAGCATTGTGGTGCCATTTTCTTCAGAAACTTTAGATGTCAATATTTTCCTCTTGTCTCTGATATATATACAGTTAATCAGACGCACAAACCCACAACTGTAAAACCACAGAATTCAGATGACAAGGAGAATGAAATGAACTGTGTATTTGTGATGAGGTTTCAATGTTCTGAGTAATTGGTAACAGACTCGTTACATCAGAGACTGTAAAATATAATCACAAGTGCCTTTTTGAAAACTTTTTCTAATAACTGCATACATATTTAAGTTTAATGCAGAGTGCTGCTACAATGAATAATTAATTTTTGAATAATAATTACGAATCTGATGCATAATACATTTTTTTCTCTTTGCTCTGTGTGTATGCAGTGCCCTCCTTCACCTTCACCCCCACAGGTAATCACACCTTCCTCACAGCACATATGCCCAGAATTCCCACAATCCCTAGAGTGTGACGACTTCCTGCCCAGTGGAGTTGTAGTAAAGTGGGGTCTTTTTTTTTTTTTTTATCTGGGCCAGTAAACAACCTCCCAGGACACCCTAGCAACTGCATATCAACATCGCAACCATCTACAAAATCCAAGCATTGTGGTGCCATTTTCTTCAGAAACTTTAGATGTCAATATTTTCCTCTTGTCTCTGATATATATACAGTTAATCAGACGCACAAACCCACAACTGTAAAACCACAGAATTTTATGTATAATAATACAATATAATATTAAATATTATGATTTATTATAATACATTTAAGTCAAAATTAATAAAGTACACTGTTAAAATGCAGCTGAATTCTTCGAATTCACATGTCACATGTTTGGGTATCTAATAATAATAATAATAAGAAGAAGAATTATTATTATTAGTGTATGCAGTGCCCTCCTTCACCTTCACCCCCACAGGTAATCACACCTTCCTCACAGCACATATGCCCAGAATTCCCACAATCCCTAGAGTGTGACGACTTCCTGCCCGCTGGAGTTGGAAAGCGCACAGCAGTATAATGTTTCTCAGCCGTTGTAATGAAGTGTCCCTCAACACTCCCTTCAGTCACGTTCGTTCTGCACAGCAGAACTCCAAACAAATATGACACAAGTGAAGCGTGGGAGGCACGGCCTCTCTTTAAAAATACATCTCCCCACAAGAAAAGAACACCAGTATGAGTTTACATGGATAATCAAAGAGAACTTCAGTCGCATGGGCTTGTCAGCATAAAAATAAGTAAAAAAACATAAAAGACAGAGAGGGAGGAAATGCATGCTTGACTAAAGAGGGCTGTTAGAACCGGCAGAGCGGCCCACCCTAACGCTTCAGACCGGATGGGAAGCTGTGACATCAGAAGTCTCGTGACCAATTAGACGAAGAGAGGAGCCGGCTAGCATGAGGACTGAACTCAGATGACTTTTACATACCAGAGAAAGACGCTTAGACCCTTTCATTATTTCTCATCTCATGCGATCTTTCTGTAACCGCTGTCGACTCACCTGGTTTTGGGAGGTTTTTATCAAAGAGATGAGAGGGGAGGGATGGATTGAGAAAGAGAAGGCTTGTTTTTAGTAGCAAACCAAACAAGCTTTATTTCCACGAAATGCAGGAGCTTGTAAGATATGAAAGAAAATACAAGGCCAACAAAATATGCTTAGATGAGCCTGTTAAAGAGATAGCTCACCCAGAAATCCAAAATCTGCCATCATTCCTAAACTGTATGAATTAGTTCTTCTGCGGAAATTTTCTTTGCCCTTTGACAGCAAGACATTTATTTCATTACAGGTTTTCAATGTTATCTGTTCTCATTAATGTAACTTCTTTTATCTACAGTGGCCTATCAGAGAGGAGGAGAGGCCGTCAGCAGTGCTGGAAGGTGAGATGTTTAAAAAAAAACACACACATTTTGTGATCCGACACCTTAAAACCTTGAAGTTAATATTTATCAGAAGCCAACAATGTCCGTGTGAAGGGTGTGTACTGTAGTGTAATTGCGTTTTATTGACACTAGGGGGCATTTTTGTCTTTGCAAAGACACTTTTGGAGGTTGTGCAGCGAGACGGAGCCCCGCAGAACCCAGATGAGACAAAAGCCCACCGTTTCTGCCCTGCTAATGCAATCATTTCCAACCAATTAATTTCACCGTGTGCATTTGTGCACCTCGTTCAAATAGTTGCAGACGATGCTTAGTGTGCGTCTTTCCCTTTGAGTCGTTTTTTTTGGAGTCCAGCTTTTAATCAAGCAGGTCTTTGCCCTTGCCTTTAAGCCTTTTGAAGCTAAAGAGTCTGTTAGAAAAATAAAAGAAAGAGACATACCATGCTGCAGGGATACGGAACGAACGTAGACAAGAGGAAGCCACGTTTACTTTGAAGCATCACGTTGAAGATTCATTGCACAAAACTCTTTCTTTGATGCTCTTTTTGTGTTTTTGATAAGCGTCCCTGAAAAAAATCTTCCCTCATCACCTTTATTTCCTCGGAAGCATTTTAATGTGACCTTGTTTTATCACGAACGCTAACTATCAAACATAAATCAGTGTTTTGAAATAAAAATGGCTTTAACTGCAAGGTTTGATAGAAACGGTTACTATGGGCACTGGATGAATTCATATATGCGTTTATCCAGAGCTTCTCCAGCTCTTGAGATCACGTTGATTGACTGTGACACCCTGGCATGCGCTGGGAGCTCCAAGCTCTTCCTTTAGCGATGGCTGGAGCAGCAATGTTCTCCAGCACTTGGGTAATCCACACGGAGATCTAACGGTCACGAAACGGGAAACGGTGTCATCAGCCATGAGCAAGTCAAGCAAACGCAATCCATTTAGCACAGATACAGCCTAATGCACTGAGAGATGCACTGGGATACAAGGAGATGGGATGGGCTTCCTGTTTAAAGCTGAAGCGTGTCATTTCTGTGCCACCAAACAGAATAGTCTTCCCTCGGCCTGCCATTGGTCAAACTGTTAACCCTGCCCCAAAACTCACACCAATGGTTGTTCCGATGATGCTGTGTCAGGCTCACTGATTGCTGTCCTTATTTGTGGCAATAACAGTTCAAAAATGAAATAGAAACAGCATTTAACACTACTGATCATGATCATACAAGTGTGCATGTACCACTTCCAAGTTAACGTTAGTAATAAATCACCATGTGTCTGTGTTTTCCAGGCCAGGCTTGTTGAATATAGGTGAACCAGCTACCCAGCCCTGGCTTGCAGACACATGGCCGAACAGCTGCTCCAATCACAACGACTGCCCCATCAACTGCTGCACTGGCAGCAACGGAAACAGCGACAGCAACCTGGCCACTTACAGCCGCCCAGGTGAGTGTGTGAGCGAGTGTGGGTAGGAGTCTAGCTGTTAGTGTACAGAGGCATGATGCTATGCTTGAATCAAAGTGGAAAAAATTACAATTATAAGTAGAGATTATTTCAAGTTTTTTGCATTTATTCATTTAGCAAGCTTTTTTTTTTTCTTTATCCAAAGCGACAAATGAGGAAATACTACCTCTGGATGAGTTTGTTACTTAAATGTGACCCTGGACCACAAAACCAATCATAAGGGTCAATTTTTTGAAACTGAGATTTATACAAGCTGAGATAAATAAGCTTTCCATTGATGTATGTTTTGTTATGATAGGACAATATTTGGCCGAGATACAACTATTTGAAAATCTGCAATCTGAGGGTGCAAAAAAATCAAAATATTGAGAAAATTGCCTTTAAATAAAGTTGTCCAAATGAAGTTCTTACCAATGCATATTACTAATCAAAAATTAAGGTTTGATATATTTACGGTAGGAAATTTACAAAATATCTTCATGGAACATGATCTTTAATTAATATCCTAATGATTTTTGGCATTAAAGAAAAATCGATAATAATGACCCATACAATGTTTTTTTGGCTATTGCAACTTTGCGACTTAAGACTGGTTTTGTGCTCCAGGGTCACAAATGAGGAAAAGACTTGCTAACGACTAGAACAACAGGCTTTATTATATTAACTGTGACTCAAGGACTTGTTTAAATTGATTTAAAGCAATCCTTTGTCATTAACGGTTCAGATTTCCCCCTTATACCACATTGTTTGTGCAACGAAATTTTTATCGTTAATCTCGTTGAAGTTTGGGTTTGTTCATTTCCACTGAAGTTTCCAACTTGGAAGCAGTACGTTCTAGTAAACCTATCCAAGTTGGAAATTCCAACTTTCCAAGTAGAATGGAACGCAACTCAAGTATCGTGTCCTTCCTTTGACACACAACTGTGTGTGTGATTTGTTGGAACCTGGACGTTTTAGGGAAAATAAAAGCGGCCGATATTGAAAAGGCCCCGCAGGCTGTAGTCCAGCTAATCCAATCAGCCGTCTGATTTCCATACCACCGTTAGAACCTTTTAATGCAGTTTCTCGCTTATTCAGGAAACCAGGAGCCGTTACAGAGGTCAAAATAGACCTGAGAGAGAGAAAAAGAGAGGGCGAGGAAAGAGAAGGAGTGATGGAGCACCTCCAGGTGGCTTTATTTCAGGAGTCAGCAAGTTACTTTACAAACAAAAGAAGACCAGGTTGACTCGCAAGTCCAAAGAGACACACACTGAAAGTGACAAAGTGGCGTTAATATACAGAGTTACCCAGTTTTCACAAAGCAACTCTTAGTTTGGACAGCGGTGTCACTGTTGGTTCATTTAATGATATTTAAATGTCACTACAAGAGCTTTTTTGTTCTCCGCTATCAGCTGGTGCGACTAAGCCGTTGGCTAAGAGTATTTCATTCATAACAGAACCCTTAAATGCATCCAATCCTTTCAGAAAAATGTCTTTCTATTGAATTTAAGAAATTAGCTACCATATTCATGGATAGGCCTGAGGATTAGGCTTTGTGCTTGTTCAGACCATCCACAGAAACCATAGATGGAGCTTTTTTAACCCAAAAAGCTTGGCTTTGCCTTTGATATCCATTTATTGGGAGTGTGTTTTCACTAGCACTAGATTTTATCCCTGTCGCCTTCATCAAAGCAGGAATGAAGGATAAATGTTGAGTGATTCTCACAGCATGACGTTTTAAAAGCTTGACACCCGTTTGCCTGGTGTGCCAAATACTAAAAAATCTCCAGGATATTAACCGGATCAGTACCCACAGGGCTTCTCTGGAAAGACGACTTAGTTTGTCTCATTCCATGGGATCTTTTATCATTGATACGTCAACCTTTGAAGTGCAGAGCCGTTTCTTCTTGTGGAAACAAGAGCCACGCTCGAAATCCGTCCAATGGCAGGCCGCGGTATTTACGCGCCAAGCTTCTCGCTCAGATCCCGGGGAGGATTGTCTTTTACAGCGTTCCTCGTTTCGGAGACTTTTGATTCGGACGTGTTGGAACATCCTGCATGATGAGCTGGGATGCCTTTCTCGTAGGTGCTCGGGAAACTCAAAGTGACACGCTTAGCTTGTGTCGTGGACGAGGGAGAAGGAGGAGGATCGTAGGACAGTGTCAGGGATTCTGATGAAACGAGTGTTATCTTGATATGCATTTTGAGTATTCGACATTATCTTTGAAATTTCTGGTTTCAAGTGTTCTTTCAGTGTCTTCACTCCATGAGTTTCTGTAAATGTCCCCTTATTTTAAAAGCACTTCAGTCTGATCAGTACATCAATACCTACAACATATCAGAATCCAGGTTTATCCTTAGATTCTAAACAGTCTTTTGGCTATCAAAATGTCTTACTCCTCTTCTATCATCCAGCCGACTGCATCGCCAACTACAGCAACCAGATGGACAACAAGGCCAGCAACCTTCTAGCTCCCGACACGGGCCTTTACAGTGACGTGGACCTCTCCAACAAGATCAACGAGATGAAGACCTTCAACAGCCCCAACCTAAAGGACGGCCGTTTCGTGGGTCCTGGTGGTCAACCTACGCCCTACGCCACCACCCAGCTCATCCAGTCCAGCCTGGCCAACAACAATGTGAACAGCAGCAGCGGCGGAAGTGGAGGAGGAAGTGCTGACATTAATGAGAAGCTGAGCTGGAAGAGCAGCCAGGGTACGCCTCAAAAACAGGCTGACATCAACACACCACTGCAGTATAACGTCATGGAGCAAAACAAACTGAACAAGGGTGAGTTTTGTGGATTTCCTTGCGGTTCCCGAAAATTTAAGGCAGATTTATTTGAATTTGATTTTAAACACTAGCTCAAGCTCTTCAAAGAAACCCATGCCATGTTTTTCTCGGTTTACCACAAAGGTGCGTAATCGAATTGCTGCTCTTCTTGTCTTGTTGCTCTATTGTCTCCTCATATTCAGACCACAATAAAAGCGTTACACGATTTTGATTCCTAATAGCCTCCCTGGCACCTTTACATGTGGCTTTTTCACTTTCTAACCCCTTTTTTATCCGTCACGGTTGCTCTTATTGTGTATATGTGTAATTCAACTCTGTGCTCTGCTAGTAAACTTAATCCATATTTATAGCTGTTGTTTTACTGTTTGGATGGGGATGAAGATAAAGAGTAAACTGTAAAGTGTCGGATGTCTCAGAACAGTGTGAAGCCAGAGATCTTAGATTACTGTACAAATAAGGGGGAATGTAACTCAAACTCAAAGCTATCCATTATCTGCTGCTTCATATTGTGCCACTAAAAAGGTCATTGTGTTTGCTTTTTGACTCAACTTGCATGAATCTAACTGTGTGTGGGTGTGATATTTCACACTTGGTAGACAATTGAAACCAGTCACCAACAAGTCATAACAGCTTATGACTGAAACCCTTTTGTAACCTTTTACCACTCGACTGTCTGATGTTCCACTCTGAAGCGTTCTGCATTGAAGTGTCTGCATTTTATAAGAGCTTTCATTTGTCTAGTTCACAAAACATTTTTTTCATTTACTCTGGTATGTAAAGGACTGGTTCATAATGCCTTACCTGTATGTATAATAAAAACTAAAACTCAAAATATCTTGACTGCAATCCCTTAGACCACTATCGAGGTGAGGGGCCCGTCTCAGGCACCATCCCCTATAACCAGGCCCAGGACGTCCTCACAGGAGGAACCTACAGCAGCTCCGACAGGGGGAGCAGCACTTCTGGTAAGACATCCATCCATCCATATATCCATCCATCCAATGTTTTGTTGTTCATCCATCCATCTAAAGTTCTGTTGTTCATCCATCCATCCATCCATCCAACCAACCAAGTTGTCATAAAAACCTGCAGACATAACCTCCTAAACAGTTAGCCTGCAGTTTATCGCATTATTCTGTTTTCTTCTCATTTGCATTATTTCAGAGCCTTTTCATCACTTCAGGAGGCAGTAAATCATATGCAAAACAGGACATTTACAAATCGCTCACTCATTGTTGAGAAACTCCGGGGAACAAAGAGAAACATTTGCGTCCGAACAAAAGGAGGCGATTCTTCCTCACGATTTCTGAGGTGCACGAGTGCATATCTTAAACGGCAGAAACAATCTCTCTCAGTCCTAATTCCTTTAGTTAAAACCATGTTCCCTGCAGGTTTCTAAGGTCTGCCGCATTTTCCCGGGATGTGTCTGATTTGGAGGATATCCCCCTCCCTTTTTTGCGATTCGCCACACCGTCATTAATTACTCCGGCGTTCATCCATCCGACTGAAAGAAAGGGGGGATAATGTTGTCAGAAAGCCGGTGTTTGTTGCGGGACAAAGATAAATGAGGCCCATTCTGCGGCGTATGCAAGGCTGCCGGCGTAATGCATCGTATCTATTTTTATATTGTATTTGAAGTTCAGGTAATTAAAGAGAAGGTCTGAGTGCGTGGAGGTCCTCACAGCTCATTGGCTCTGAATTTTAATTCCTTTCTGTTAATTGGCCTCCAATGTTTCTCTTTTTAATGCTCTCTCTCTCTACCTCTCCTCTGGGCAATGAAGAGTGTTAGTTTTGAAAAATTACTCATTTTTTGATGGAGAGCGCAACGTTAATTACAAATAGAGAGATAATGTGCATAAGCGTTTTACACCGCATAAATTATGCTGTGGGTGTCATTAATGTTGCTTCTCCTGAGTGTAAAAGTGTCATTTGTTTCACACATGCATCAAGCTCGCAAACAAACTAACAGAAAAAGAAATGAACCAGAACTTAAAGCATTTTAGTTTGCAATTAAATTAATTTAAAAGTTCAGACGGCATTGTGGGCTGGGAGTTGATATAGCACTGTTTGTATCACACTGAATGTGTATTTTTTATTTATTTATTTATTTTTGCTTTACAGGAAGTCAAGGACAGAAGAAAGGTGGGCGATCAACTAAACAGATCAAACAGAACCCAATGAATTGGACTGAACTGTTGCCTCCTCCTCCGGTTAATCCACCACCGTGTCAGGAATACACCCTCGCGATGGATGACAGGTTAGATCAACACACAAAGGTTTTCACTTATGGTGTACAGTATGCTTACAATGCACATTAGGAATTACATTCATAGTTTATGTATTTCAGATTTTTTTAACCATTACAATCATATGTACATACAGCATTTTAAATGAATATTATGAATTTGTATTATTTGTAAATTATTTATCATGTATTTATATATATATATATATACACACACACACTTTAAGAAATACTTAAAAAAATAAAGTAATATTAAATTAATAAAGCAACAAAATATTAATAATACAAATAAAAATAAAAATGTATATTTTAAAAATAACATTATTAATAACTATTAATATTGTGTATGTATATATAAAACTTTAATAGGATAAATACAATTATATTTAAAATAATATTAAATAGATTAATAAAATCAACAAAATATTAATACAAATTAAAATAATATTTTAATATTAAATATTAAATAACATGAATATATAAATGCATAATAAAAGTAATTACTATTATTTTAAAGACATTTGTCGGACAGTTTGTACAGCAACTTACAAAAAAGTCGTTAGTAAACATTAAATTCTAACGATTACACATTATATGTAAGTTAGAAACTAAAGATCGCAAGATGTGACGATTGAAGATCGGCGATTTAAGTTTTTCAAAGTGGTCATGTTTTTTGGTTTTCTCTTCAGTTATGACACCGACCTGCAGTGCCCTTTGCCGCCGTCTCGTATGTATCTGCAACCTGACGAGCTAGAAGAGGAGGAGGACGAGGTGGAGCTGGAGCGCGGACCTACGCCGCCCGTACGGGGAGCAGCTTCCTCACCTGCCGCCGTATCCTACAGTCACCAGTCCACTGCGACCCTCACCCCGTCCCCTCAGGAGGAGATGCAGCCCATGCTGCAGGATAACCCTGACCTACACGAGCGCAGGTACGCCAGCTGCAGCAGCTTAACAATGCTTTTCTTTTTGAACCATTTACAGTTTCATGCATTTGACGTCTGTCGTCCTCCATTAGGCGACTCTTGGTGAGCCCACCCCCTCCACCACGCCCCCTCTCCCCTCCGCACACATACGGCTACATCTCTAGCCCCCTGGGTCTGGACACGGACGGCCTGGAGGAAGAAGAGGACGAGGAAGAGGGTGACGAGATGGATGCGGAGGTGGCTCGAGTCCACCAGCTCCACACCCACCCTCACCAGCAGCACTTGCCCCAGCAGAGGGCTCTCCTGCGGGGCCTGGAACAGACCCCGGCCTCCAGCACCTGTGACCTGGAGAGCTCCGTCACCGGGTCTATGATCAACGGCTGGGGCTCGGCTTCAGAGGAAGACAACGCCTCGTCGGGTCGCTCCAGCGCCGTCAGCTCATCGGACGGATCTTTCTTTACCGATGCTGATTTCGCCCAGGCCGTGGCAGCTGCGGCCGAATATGCTGGTTTACGCGTGGCAAAGCATCCTGGGAAAGGCCACCATCAGTTTCCAGTGTCTGGAGGTACTGGAAAGTATATATGCTTTCTTAATAAACGTTCCTAATGTTATTGTGCATAATTAAAACAGGCCTAATAATATAAACCTACTCCTGAATCCATTTTTATGGACAAACTCGAGCCCAGCCTACATTATTTTAAATAAAATATTCTGTTTTACTTAGAAATATGCCAAATTGTGGAAGATATGGAAGTGCCCCACCAAAAACTCCTAATATTTGCTCATGAATTGAAATTAAATAAAGGTTTTAAATGGAGACACTAACTGTAATACATGTAATACAGAATACAATTCTGCGGCCTTTAATAGAGCTGAACTAAGCAAACCCTCTGTCCTCTAATTTGCCAGCAGCACGGAAATACCAAAACCTCCCTGCGGGACACCGTCCAGGCAGCCCAGTGTCCACAGACAGTAACGTTAGCGCAGCCCCGGGTCAGAGGAGGCCCCTAAAGAGGCAAAAACAACATCCAGCTGCTCAGACAGGCTACCAGCGTCGAGAGGCCTACTCAGAGGGTACGTCCACACACAATTCTGCTTTCAGTCATGAATCATGAATACTAAATACTTATCTACTTTTTTTTTCTTTCATTTTTAAGTGAAAAAAATATATAATAAAAAATGTAAAATACTACAAAAACATAAATTCAAAATAAAACTAATTACAATATTTTTTAAATAATTTGTATTCATTATTATTATTAATAATAATAACAATTTATAAATAAAATACATTTAAAAGTACATTAAATAATTCATAATATTTTATGAAAAATTAAAATGTTACCAAAATATTAAATATTATATTTGTAATAATTTGTTAATTTATTATTATTATTAATAATAATAATAATATTAATAACAACAATTTATAAAATAAAATACATTTAAAAGTAAATTAAATAATGTTTATATAATTAATTAAATAAAGAATTTTTTTACTTATGACTATGCTATGAACATAATTCAGTGTGTAAACAGCTGCTCTGAATGATTTTAGACTAGTTCAAACCGATAACTTGTGTGACACTGATGTCTTTTTGACCAGTTCATTACAACGATTCGTTTTGTTCACACATCAACATATTGTTCACACAACCCTTGTGATCCATTCAAAATGGTGGTCATACATTCATATACATGTTGATTTAACCTAAAATGTTGAAGTTGATTTAAAAAGTCCATGGATGCTATGCATCAACTACCCACACACAAGTATAAGACAACAAGCATCTTCCAAACATTTAATCTGCACAGAACAGGATCATAAAGAGCGAGGGAGCGGCGGCGGCGGCGTCCACCTACAGTGTGTCACAAGTGACCACTCTGCTTCAGTCTCTAATGAAATAGCAGCAGGTGCAAAAGCTTCACTGAAGAGCTCTCTCACTGAAGGCTTCAGAAAGGTCACGTTATCGGCGTGTGATGAGTGTGGAACTGCAAAAGGAAGTGCTCACAAACGCATCCAAACTTTCTGCTCGCATTTGTGAGAGTGTGTATTTGTGCACACGGTCTCATCTGCTGCGTCTCATCACTGAGTCAGTTGTCCTTGTGTGTTGACACTAAGATTTAATATCAGACACACACAGGCCTTGGTCGACTCTATCAGATCAACTAGCCCCTCTCATCTGTCCTTCACTGTAATCTCTTCCTCCCCCTCTTCTAATCTCCTCCGCTCCCTCTCTCTCTCGTCTTTGTTCGCTGTTGGCCGCTGAAGAGACGCAGATTGATCATTCTGTGTCGGCTCAAGTTTCTGTTGAATGTGTGATTTGTTTTGATAGGCCTTCGTCGAGTTACGCTGTGTGGGAGGGTTAAACACAGCGTTTCGCACGGAAAAGAAGGTTGTCGTTTGAATGCGCTTCACACAAACACACTCAAAACTAAATGATCTGAAACACAGATTGCCTACCAACCCCCAAAATACCAGGCGTCAAACACGCACTCCCCCCGCCTCTGTTCATTTTGCTCTTGTTTGCTCAGTGCTTTGGGTGACACCAGGCTTATTATCTCGTCCTCCTCCAACTCCTCTCCAGAAGGCCCTGTTAACCTTTCATCTGCCTCCACTTCTGTCTGGAGAGAAAAGAGCCAGTCTTTTCCAGACGTTCTTCTCTCTCTTTGTCTTAGTTTCCTCCTTTTGCAAGTTTCTATTAGAAGTTTGTTTTCAGATTTCAAGAAAAGTTTTCTGCAGGAATGCTGAAGGATATCTTTGGTTATCAAACGTTTTGAAGCAAATATGAGTTAGAAAATTTGTAAAGCAGCTGAAAAGTAACTAAATAATATATGCAAGTTGAATACATTTCCATGAATGGAGATTGCTGTAACCCGCAGAATAAAAAACAACCGTGTAAAAGTAGCCCAATTCTGCGGGAAAACCAAAGACTTGGCAACGCTGGTAGGTTGACACCAGTTTCTTTTCACTGCAGCCAGGCAAAATAAAACTTTAGAAATCGGTGTTATGTCCGTGTTTGAATAGCATATGTTAAGCAATTACTAGTAATGATAAAACTATATTAACATTTATAAATTAAATCTTAAAGTAAATTAGAGAATTTATAATAATTTATGAAAAAATAATAAAAAACTAAATGTTAAAATGATGCCAAATTTAATTAAAACAATTAATTAAAATTAAATTAAATAATTAATGATTTATATTAAAAAAAAACAATGTTAAAGTGATAAGAAATAATAATACAAAAATAAAAAATAAATACATTGAATGGCATGTGTAAAGCAGTTTGAGTTGATTTATAACATCGTTTTATAATATCATTTCAACCATCAATTTTATAAATAGCTGATGCATTTGCAAAGGCATAAGCTACTGTTCAAAAGTCTGGGGTTAGGAAGGTTTTTTTTTATTTCTGCATTTTTTGATCAAAAATACAGCAAAAACTACAATATTGTGTAATAGAATTCAAGTTTAAAAGATCTATTTCCAAATGTAATTTAATCTAATTTACATTTAATCGGTAAATTTTCAGATTAAAATGTAATTTATTCATGTGATGCAAAGCTGAATTTTCAGCATCATTACTCCAGTCTTCAGTGTCACACGATCCTTCAGAAATCATTCTAATATGCTAATTTGCTGAAGGAATTTTTCATATTATTATCAATGTTGAAAACAGTTGTGAGGCTTAATATTTTTGTGAAAATTGATGCATTTTGTTCAGGATTCTTTGACGAAAAGAAAGTTCAAAAGAGCATCATTTTGTAACGCAACTCTTGAATTGTAATTGGATTGTAAATGTATTTACTTCCACTTTTAATCAATTCAACGTATTCTTGTTGAGCAAAAGTATTCATTGTTTAAAAAAAAAAAAATCTTACCGACACCAAACTTTTGAGTGCAAAAAAGCACTCATAAGCACTTAAACATCAATCATTCATACCACATCTAAGCAAGAAAGGACGTGTTTTACACTACTAGTAATTTCACGGCAGTGCAGGCACTACTCACACAAATAAGAACAGCAGTGCTAGCTGTTGTATAAAGCAGAGAGAGAGCCCTCCCTCCCTCTTCCACCCCTCTCGTAAATCTAACAGCTCTCTTCTGCTCCTGTGAAATGCGGCCCGTCTCTCTCATCCTGGCATCGATCCGCCGCCTGACTACTGCAAGACACCACAGGGCTTATAAAAACCATCCACGTCCACCATCCACTGACCCTTCTCGTATTTTGCTGAGTGTCAGAGCAGTGATGAAGCAGTGCTAAGCTCTCCCCGACAAAACGAGACACGCGCTCGGTGAAGACGTCAGGTGTGCTCTGACCTTGAACGGGGAAAAATGTTGACGCAGCACCCGAGCACCATTTTAGCACTTAGTCTTAGTGACGCAATGTTTGCGCAATACGGGTGTATTTGTGACTCTGGCGCCTATTGGGATGTCATTTTATATGCATGTTGATTTGAAATTGAATCAGGTTTCAATGTCTCTGGCACAAGTTTACGAGATCCGTCACGCACAGAGCTCGGACGACTTTTTTAGCCGATGCTAAAAAGAACGAGAACGACAACCCTGAATAATTGGCACGGGAAGCGTGGAGACATCCAGTGACAGTGATGAACCGTCATTCACAGTTTCTCGACTGGCTAGCGGCGCCGCGGTGGGAAAGAGCTCCAGCGTGCAGCTGTTTGGAGGGTTGCGACGCAACAGCACAGCTGTGTTTCCATGGCACCTTCCGGTTGCCAGACAAATGAGTTCTGGTGTCAATTAGCTGATCGTCTGCTTCTGAAGGACACTAGCATGTGTGAATATCCACCTTATTTTGCAACGCGGAAGTAAGCTAGTTTCTGTAAATGTGCGAGACTTCTGATTCATTAGCCACTAACTAACTAAAAGAAAGTGCGGTAAAACTGTGTTACAAACCAATGCACTTTTCCACGACATTCTAATTTATTGAGATGCACCTGTAGTATTACGACAATGCATTAACCCTTCCGTGTCAGTTTAAAAAAAAAGCCACATAGAGGTATGTCAAAACAATTGTAGTTTTTTCCTGCTTTCACTAACTTTTTTTTTTTAACCAACGGTCCTGATCATAACTACCAAAAATTCATTTATTTTCAGGATTTTAACCCTTAAAATGTCACCTTATGATGCATTATTTTTGTGTCAGATTACAAACACAAATTTCTCAGTACACACATACAAACCACACTCTGATATCCATACCAATAAACCTACATGATTATAATGACATAACTTCTATTCAATAGTTTTTTTTTCCCAGCTGAAGTAGAAAACAGGAAAAACGTATTTGCTCCCTAGGCCAAACCTGAGAAAGTCGTGACATCAGGTGGAAAAAAAAAAGTACAGTTTTAAAAATAGTAAATATTTTTGAAGCCTTGTCAACAGAATTAAAGCCTTACCTAAGAATGCATAATTTTATGCTTAAATGGCACTGGGATTAATTAAAAATTGCCATTTTTATGGATTTTAATATGGACATATTTTATAGTATAGCCCTTAATTCAACAATTTTTGATTTAACTTTTTATATTTTAAAAATATTTATTTTAAATATTTATTTTAAATTTTTTTTTTTTTTTTTTTGTAGGATATATATATAT
>NW_015546037.1:105399-113785 GCF_001515605.1 Sinocyclocheilus anshuiensis | reverse complement strand
TTTGCAATAACAGCCAAAAATTTCAAAAAAAAAAAAAAGTCTCTGGAAGTGGATATCTCTTCACATTCAAGTTACAAATTGTCACATCTGTCTTGTGTTAAAAATAAGGTGGATGGCAAGCTATAATGTCAAACATATCAAATATTCACACAAAATAAATGCTTTTCATTTTGTTTTCTCACAGATCTCCCCCCTCCTCCGATTCCTCCTCCGGCTATGCTGAAGTCTCCAACACACCCGGCCAAAACCATCCCGGAGGGCCCACGGGGGGCCATGTCGCCCAGATCCAGTTCTGCTGATGGCAAGGACAAGCGGACGGGTTCGGGCGGACCCAGACCCCGGGATGGCTCGGACACCCGGACCAGCTCTTCGGAACGGCGGGAGGGCCAGGATGTACAGAAGGGTCAGAGGACGGGGAAAAGCAGCAAACAAGATGCCGGTGCAAGCCATAAGAGCCGCCAGCACCCAGGTACTGCGCTACAGTCCTGTTTTCTGATGTTAAATACTATGGTAAATAATGCTCAAGTCACTTACCTGTCATCTTCATGTCTCTTTCAGGATCAGAGGACATCCTACCTTACAGTCGCCCATCTTTCCCAGCTGTCCACAGTCCTCGTGGAGAAAGAGACCCCAGCTCCTCCAGTTCACTGTCCTCTCGAGGGTCCGGTGGACGACGGAGAGGTGAAGGGGCTCCGGGAGCCCGCAGAAACCCTGCAGATGTTGGGCTAAACACCATAGGAGCCTTCCAGACAGGAGGGGAGGAGCTTGAGGTGCGTCCTCACTTCTAAGATACCCGGAAATGGAAGGAATACATGATTCTGATTGGTCAATAGCAATCTTTGGTCAACCATATTTATATATTGGACAAGATACAAACCAGAGTACCTGTGACTAGTGTTGTTAATTTAAACTATTATTATTATTTCGTGATTTAAATAAATCTGAAACATAAATATTATACGAAAAACTTATTTTAAACTATCTTATTTTAGTTTGTTGCCAAAGCAACAATTCTCATTTCTGTAATTAAATGACAAAAAATGTAACTGAAATAAACATTAACAAAAAAAATCTAATTAGATGGAAACACTTTAATTGAAATTAGAAATGTTGCTTTTGCAACTTACTGAAATAAAAAAAATCTATATATAAAAAAAAAAAAAACTGGAAATGTTTGACAAAAAAATTTAAACTGAAATAAAAAAGATAAATTTAAATATAAAAAAAAGAACTGACAAAATTCTAAAACATTACAAAAACTGAAAAAAAGGAAAAATGGATATATAAAGATAAAAGCAAATTCAAAACTAATACTATAATAGTATGGAAATAAGTAAAATAACAATACTGTGCTCTTTGGATGGAAAATATTTATGGTTTCCTTGTATGATGTTTGCTATAATTCTTCAATCTTTTCTTTTCAGATGATGGACAGCTGAAGATATAAAAAAAAATGGCTGTCTAAAGTTCCTCAGCAACCATCTTCAGCGCAGTTTGACCATCTCGGCAATGTTTGCTATAATTCTTCAATCTTTTCTTTTCAGATGATGGACAGCTGAAGATATTAAAAAAAAATGGCTGTCTAAAGTTCCTCAGCAACCATCTTCAGCGCAGTTTGACCATCTCGGCGGTATCTTTTACTGAAAACTACCGACCCAGAGTCACGTTTGGAAAACTGACCAACCATTCTTCATTTATTTACCTTAATTTTCAATGTGCATTTAAAGAAGAAAAAAGACAGAAGAAAACAAAAAAACGAAGGGTGCATTTGAGAGGGGCTAAAGCAGTTTTGTTTTGATTCCAATGCAATATGATGCGTCCGTTAGCTCCTGAAAACGATTATGGCTTTGTTCACCTTGGCGAGAAGGTTGTCAGTCTAATGAAACTCCAGGCACAAAGGGACTGGCTGACATGTACATACACGTGTATACACATCTAACTGTCTTTTATAATCCATTGTGGTACATTAAATTTGTCTTCCTTGGCTTATTTGAATAATTTTAAAATTACGCCAGTTAATATAATTTTTTTTATAGCCGCCATCCTGGTTGTAAATTGTCATAGTGTTTAAACTGCCCCAGGAAAAGTGCCACATTTTGAGAGTTATTGTTTGTTCGTTTTTTGTAATGCACTGTTATTCTTTTTTGTCATTGTCGATGTTTGTTGTTCTATGTTTGACTTTGGTTTTAAAAGCACAATCACTAAACTTTATTTTGAACCATGTTATTGATTAACCTTTTTGTCTTACGCGAGGGGAGCGCGGACGGTACGACAAAAGGCCTTGTTAAACCTGTTGATGTAGGGTTATGAGAAAAGAAAAAAGAATAAGCTGTTTACAAACGAGTGAATGAATGGAAACAAATCCCTGCATCCTTACCTTCGGTGTCTTTTCCAGATTCTCATTCCAGCTCCAGACATCCTGCAAAAATGAAATATACAGGAATTAATGCAGGGATGTTGTGTTTACGAAAGTATTGCTCCACCTGTGCACTTTCGTTATTAAAAAAGAAAACATTTTTCGATTCACATATGCACTTAACAGGAAGTGGGTGTCGGTTTGAGAATCTGGGGTGTTCGTGATTGGCTGGCCGAGGACCCGGCTCTCATGGGTTGGCTGTGTTGGTCACGATCTAAAAGAGGTGAGGATGTGCGTGTTAATTCATTTGACATCTGCAAGCATTTGTTTCTTAAAACAAAAAAGCATATAAAAAATGAAGAAAAAAAATAAAATCAAAATACTGAAACTGACCGGCTTGTTTTGTGATTAATTCACTATGATACATTTTGTGACACTTGAACCCATCACCTAGGACAGTGAATCTCAACCTTTTGGCGTACCGGACCCCAGTCCAATTCAGAACCATCCTCAAGGACCCCCAGAACAAAATTGACTCATATCATTTGTGTCTTTGTGAGGACCAAATGCAGTCAAGTATAATTCAAGTTAGCTGACTTGTCCAGTATTTGGCCATATCATCAGCTATATTGGATTTTTCTTTCATGGGAACATGTCATGTCAAAATATACAAAAATTTATACTTTATACGGACCCCCTGGCCTTATGTCAAGGACCACTAGGGGTCCACGGACCCCTGGTTGAGAAACACTGACCTAGGACACAAACCTGACCCTAAAAAAAAAAGAAAGAAAAAACCAACCTTACCACATGGATAACTGTACCTCAAGAAAGTCAGTTGTGGCTAGTTCTCTTTTTTTATTATTTATCTTTAATAAAATCCCATTAGAACACTGTGTATTGTACTATGTATTGGACACTGCACCCATATATTGAAATGTTCAATCCATTAGAGCCTTCTTGCCTTTTTATATAGTGCCTAAAAACTCCAAATAGTAATTTAATTAGGTTTGTTTGAAGTACTGATGGTAAATAGAAGTATATGACTATGCTAAGTAGGGCTGTCAAAATGGCTGAAAAACTAAATTCGAATTTTGTACTTGAATATTATCAAAATTCGAATTATATTCGAATTTAAAATGCATAATTTCAGCTATGGTGAAGAATAGCCTTTGGCTTCTCTTCTGAGGCCACAAGAGGGCGCATAGAGCAAAATATTACTAATGCACGTTTATTCAAAGCATAAGATAACGACTATCTGTGAAAAAAAAGTGCATTTTGTTTAAAATAATGTTTTTAAACCAATTACAATTAAGTTGCTTAAACAACTATAAACAAAACAGCTTCATGTGCAACGCTGATAGATGTCCCTCTAGAAAATGCGCGAAATATGTGTTCTGTGTGAACGGCTTGGTTTCAGTTTTGATGTAAACAAGATCTTCTCCGCATTGATGTTCTCTTTTTCCACAATATTTTTAATGAACAACGCCGCAGCGCCGCATCTAGTGGCTTCAACTGGATAGGCTAACAAAAACATTATAATGCAATGACACTTACTTCATCATCGCATCTCGTGCACCACTGATAAGGATGCCTCCTTAACGCACACCTCAAATTTGTGTGGATTTTTATTTTAAATTCGACGAATATTCGAAAAAAGTTTTGACAGCCCTAATGCTAAGTAATTACCAAAATACACTATGCACTCACTCATTCTTAGATCCCAGAAAACTGAAAACAATTTGAAGTAGTTTTATCAGGATTTAAATATTAGGCTACTAGTATAAATTTCCATTTCTTTTTTTTTAAATGCAAATATCAGACAATAGCAGTGTTTCTTAGCTAGTTTTGAGACTGAGGTTTTTACACTGGAGATCAAGTAAAAAGTAGCTAATATGTCCTTAAAAATCAAACGTTTTCACTATTGCAATACATTTATTATTTTTTACTTTTTCATTATGCAACACAGCACAACACAGCGTACATGCCTTCATCAGTGAATAAATTTCATAGGGCCGAAAACATGCAAAAATATTAACAACTAATAGTCAAATATTGACTAAGAAAATGAACAATGCATAAACAGCATATGTGTGATTTACCACCCAAGAACAAACACTTAATATTAGCCATAAAATATTATACTAGCCATAAAACACTATATAATTTGTTGTAGCCATATTAGACTAATTTGTGAAAAAAATACCATACACAGTTGATATGAGAAGCATTTTCTCTAACTAAACTAAATATTGCTATGTGCCTATTTATTTTACTATTCTAACTATACAAAACCACACATGGTTAGATTAATTTTAGTATTTGCATTGAGCATTGTTCTCACTGAACAGAGGCCCTGTGTTCCCTATTTTGTTGCATCCCATCTACTTTTTGAAACATACGAACAAAGGTCCCTTAATAAATGTGTCTGATCAGAACCCAAAACCAGCCTCATTATATCAGGCCTATTAGTCATGTAGGTAACCCGCCGACAAGTCAATTTTGTGAAGGTATAGTTTGCAGTGCAACCTTTATAGAGAGCCACTGCACAATGACAACTATATACATGCTCCATTTGAAAATCCACAGACAAATATTGGGACATACAGAAAGTAAAATGTCAAACGCATGCCTTCTCCTGTGCATCTGCCAGGCGTCTTGGTTGCTGTCAGAAAACGAGAGCAGTTCCCCACAGGTGTTCCCCTATTAAACACCTTTTAAACGAGAACAAATCTGGAGCAACCGAGAGCTTCCCCTCTGGCTTGATCCATCATTTTAATGAGCTAAGGTGTGTATGCTGCGCACAACGAGGCACAGGTGATTAAAGCTAGTACACACACAGACACTGACTGTGCTGCTAATATTATGAATCTATGTAGCCTAGAAATGACTGACTGTACAACGCGGTCATTATTATAAGACGACTTTCAGTACCTGACGACTCTGATAGCAACGAGGGACTTGGAATTGACCCAAACACACAGCCGTTAGCTTCACCAAACTCAGGCTGAGAAAGAAAATGGCTCATTTATTTGAAAACAGCATGTGCTTGACTAGAAAATGCAAGCTTTTTGTTTTTAGAACATAAATGGAGGCGAGCAAAAATGAAATGAACAAACAATCCAATCTAGCTTTGTTGCAGGGCTAATGAGTGCTCGCTAGTTAAATGAGACGCTAAATTCTGAGCTAATACAGGCAAACATTCAGCGTTTTCTGCTGTGGAGATGTGTAGGGTTTAACCTAATGTCCTTTGTTAGGAAATGCATGTCTTATTTTTCACCCAAACTGGTTTAATTAACCCCACACGCATAACGGGAGGCAATTAAGAGTAACAGCTGTATGCTGTCAGGAAAGCCGTCCTACTGTCTGCTGCTGCCCACTGAGACCCGTGTAGATCAATCCCACCTGCTCACCCACCACCCTCATTCACCCGGATCACCCCATTTCATTTATAACATCTTCTCTGGAGAAGAGATGACGGGATTTTGATTTGTGGAGTGAATTCATTTTCTTTCTTTGTCTCCTAAGAAATTTAGCAATACATCAATTGCTCACCAATGTACCCTCTGCAGTGAATGGGTGCCGTCAGAATGACAGTCCAAATAGTTGATAAAAACATCACATTAATCCACAAGTAATCCATTATGTGTGTTAATCACAAACACACAGCTTTTCACTTAAGACTTTAATTGATGAACTGGAGTGGTGTGGATTACTTGTAGATTATTGTGATTTTTTTTTTTAATCAGCTGTTTGGACTCTCATTCTGACGGCACCCATTCACTGCAGAGGATCCATTGGAGAGCAAATTATATAATGTTAATTTCCTCCAAGTCTGTTTTGATAAAGAAACAAACTCATTTACATTCTGCATTTTTGGATTAACTATTCATTCAAAGTGAACAGCTTATTTTACTAGAATTTATCAAAATAATGTTTACACCATAAAAGATTTAATTAAATCAATAATTTAGAATTTTTAACTTGCAACCATGCATTTATTTAAGTGGTGGTAATAGATTGGCTGAATTTAATTTTAGAGTGATCCTTTCTTTAATTCATTCATACCATTCCCCCAGTCCTTCATCTCATTTCATTTTCTTTCTTTTCCCTCCCTTCTTCCTTCTACAGCATGTGTCTCCTGCAAAGACGAGAACTTAAAATAACAACAGCTCCTCTCCCTGGAAAATTTCTCCGAACTTTGTGGACGAATTTGTCAAATTCAATTAAACCGATGCCCGACTTTTCTCCAATCGTCTTTCTCTCAGCTGTGGTGCTGGTCCTCCCCTGAGTCTCACAGCTACCAAACTGCAGTTTTTTTTAATAACTCCATTTTAATAAATCCTTCCAGTGCTCAGCTCAGCAGAACTCACTCCATCCGTGCTCAGACCTTATACAATTAACCTGGACGAACTTCACCTCTCCTTCCCGCAGTCGGTCCTGCACATCTCACAGGCTGACGTAACCTCACCCGTCCCATCAGCCAATGAGTCATGGACAGTTTTTCATCAACTTTATTATTAGTTTTCACCAATTACATTATAAGGGTCCATCGCATAGCCAGGAAGATGCTCAGTCAAATTTATGCAACTATCTCCCTGCCAAAAGCACTGGAACGAGCCAAATCGACGGCGACCGACTGGAAGTAAATGTGAGAAGCAATCAACAGTTGCTGACAAAGACGTTCTGCTCTATCTTAAAGGAAAATGAATGGATGAATTATGCATCAAGATGTCTCTATAAACCAATGATTAAAAAGAATGACATGCCAAGAAGATAAATGGCATGATTCCTTACAGACCTGCAATGCCACATGGTAACGGTTTCAGACTGAACCTTTCTATTACATTAATTTGCAAAAACAGCTAAATGTTGCATTAAAAAAAAAAAAAAAATCATGGAACCATTTCATCTCAAAAGAGGAGTTGCACAGGAGCAATCCTTCATGCATTTGCTCGTTCTTTGATTCATCCTTCTCTCCAGCACAATCATTATTGCTAGCATTAAAAGTGAAGCAATTTCTAAGCTACAACCATCACTAAATGTAAATGCAAAAACAGGTCCCCCGCTGGTGAGGATGCTCAACGAAACGTAGGGCCAGACATTTCAGGGAATTTAACCAATGAAAGTTGGTTGGTTTTTGTTTGTTGTAATCAAATGCTACCAACGAATGACTATCTTTGCATAGTAAGTTAAAGAGATACTCCACCCAAAAATGAAATTGTCTCGTTATTTACACTCATACTGCCCCAGATGCAGTGGCGGATTAAGACTCTTTGGTGCCGCTGGGCAACGACACCTAGAGTGCCCCCCCCACCCCCAAAAAAATAATTAGATTAAAAAAAATGAATGAATGAATGAAATGTGCTTCATGTGATAATTTAGATAAATTTTTTTTTGCAAAATTTTATATTAATACACTGATCTGATATCAGTGACAAGGCTACAAAAATCCTTACAAAATCTGGTTACCACTTTTTACAGTGTACTCTGAAATTATTATATATTTTATATGATATATTATGATATTATTTATAACTTGTGAACCCACCTCTTACAGGTGTGATCTGTTCTAAGATGTGATATAACTCTGAACTGTATGCAGCAAATTGAAACATTTTATAACTAGTGAAGCCGATTGAATGATTCTAAGATAGATTGCACAAAAGTTTAATTTAAAAACAAGTCTTTGGGAACAACTAGAAACTATTTGGAAGTCAGTAACAACAGAGACTGTGGAAAAGTGCATAAAAATTATGCCAGCAAGAATGCAAGCTTTTATCAAGGCCAAAGGAGGCCATAAAAAATAAAAATAAAATAGCCTATTTATATTTTTTCGTTTATTAGTTTTTGGTTATTATGTGTGAATAAAGACTATTTAGTTGTTTCAGTTTGCCCAATGATAACACAATTTTTAATTTTAAACAAGTTTTTTACGGGCGGTCTAATAAATTTGTTAAGCACTGTATATAGCTACATATAATTTTTTGAGGATTTGAACTGAAAATAAAACTTACAAACTCACTCGCT
>NW_015546037.1:103880-105273 GCF_001515605.1 Sinocyclocheilus anshuiensis | reverse complement strand
TTTTACAGTGTACTCTGAAATTATTATATAATTATTGTATTATTATATAATTTATATCATATATTATGATATAAATTATTTATAACTTGTGAACCCACCTCTTACAGGTGTAATCTGTTCTAAGATGTGATATAAATCTGAACTGTATGCAGCAAATTGAAACATTTTATAACTAGTGAAGCCAACTGTTACAGGTATAATAATAATCCAATCTGTTAATCACTTCAGACTCTATGGAAAAAAAGAAAGAGTGGATAATCTTTTTAGAGTCATTGTTGTCCTCGGCTAATGTTTCATTCATTTATATTTAATTTACAAAAACATTTTCTAATGTTTTACTCCCTTTGTGTAAAAAGGGTGTTTTCAGAAATGCAACAATGAGTGCATGGTCTTGTTTGCAATTACACATACAGTGCTTAACACATTTATTAGGCCACCACCCAATAGGTTTGTGCCACAGCTGCCCTAAACTAAGTAGGTGATTACCAAAATTACCATTGTTATTTTTCTGTAATGGTTAATCCACCAGTATGTGTAAGATCTTTAGTCACAGTAGTGTTTCTAATGCTAACATATAATTATTGTTGGGATTGAATGATTCTAAGATAGATTGCACAAAAGTTTAATTTAAAAACAAGTCTTTGGGAACAACTAGAAACTATTTGGAAGTCAGTAACAACAGAGACTGTGGAAAAGTGCATAAAAATTATGCCAGCAAGAATGCAAGCTTTTATCAAGGCCAAAGGAGGCCATATAAAATAAAAATAAAATAGCCAATTTATATTTTTTTGGTTTATTAGTTTTTGGTTATTATGTGTGAATAAAGACTATTTAGTTGTTTCAGTTTGCCCAATGATAACACAATTTTTAATTTTAAACAAGTTTTTTACGGGCGGTCTAATAAATTTGTTAAGCACTGTATATAGCTACATATAATTTTTTGAGGATTTGAACTGAAAATAAAACTTACAAACTCACTCGTTTACACTTTGCCCCTTTCTTGATTGCCAATGGCTGCAAAGTACAACGTGAAAGCGCAAGGCTGACGCTCCGTAGCGGATTCACACATCCATGAGCGACGCGTTTCAGTTGAAGAGACGGGAGGTGCGCGACAGCATGCTCCCAGAATCTGTTTGAGTAATATATGGCCGTCGAAACGAAACGGCACGGGTTCACGTATTAGGCTAGCCTATGTGTGAATCTGGCGATAGATCGCGCATCCACTGTTTCACGCATGAGAAAAAAAATAAGAAAAAAAAAACCTTTTAACAAAACTTTCAGAGAAATTAGTACGTTCTGATGAAAGGGTAGCCTATGTATAGGCCACGGCTAGATAGACGTTTGAGAATACATCGCTTGTTTTACCGCAGAACATTTATTTGCGTGGTGCCCC
>NW_015546037.1:96063-103307 GCF_001515605.1 Sinocyclocheilus anshuiensis | reverse complement strand
TTTGCCCAATGATAACACAATTTTTAGTTTTAAACAAGTTTTTGACGGGCGGTCTAATAAATTTGTTAAGCACTGTATATAGCTACATATAGTTTTGTGAGGATTTGAACTGAAAATAAAACTTACAAACTCACTCGTTTACACTTTGCCCCTTTCTTGATTGCCAATGGCTGCAAAGTACAACGTGAAAGCGCAAGGCTGACGCTCCGTAGCGGATTCACACATCCATGAGCGACGCGTTTCAGTTGAAGAGACGGGAGGTGCGCGACAGCATGCTCCCAGAATCTGTTTGAGTAATATATGGCCGTCGAAACGAAAGCGCACGGGTTCACGCAGTGGGATAGCCTAGTGTGAATCTGGTGATAGATCGCGCATCCTCTGTTTCACGCACGAGAAAAAAAAACCTTTTAACAAAACTTTCAGAGAACTTAGTACGTTCTGATGAATGGGTAGCCTACGTATAGGCCACGGCTAGAGAGACGTTTGAGAATACATCGCTTGTTTTACCGCAGAACATTTATTTGCGTGGTGCACTTGCCCAATTGCCCATATGGTTAACCCGCCTATGCCCAGATGCATATGATTTTCTTTCTTCAGAGGAACAGAAATATTTTTTTTTATAAAAAACGACTGTAATTGATACAATCATCAGTTCTGGCCATGTGTAAAGCGTGTTGTGAAACCTGACATAAAACGAGAACTCATTAACCCTGTGTGTGACAGTTGGCCAAAAGCAAGTTTTACTTTTAAGTACTAGTTTTGGTAGTTTAAAAATGGTTTAAAAAGTGTAAAATATTAGTTTCCCACTGTGTTCACTTTGTATGAACACAACAATCTTTGTGGTAATAATCTTCATTTGTGTTTATATAAAGTAATATACATTAGTGCTGTCAAAAGATTAATCACTATTAATCGCATCCAAAATAGAAGGTTTTGTTTACATAGTATGTGTGTGTGCTGTGTATATTTATTATGTATATATAAATACAAACACATACAGTATATATTTTGAAAATATTTACATGCATTTACATGTATATATTTATATTCATATAATTTATATTATATATAAATGTATTTCATATATAAACAACATATTTTTCTGAAATATATACATGCATGTGTGTGTATTTATATATACATAATAAATAGGCAAAGTACACACACACATACAGGTGCATCTCAATAAATTAGAATGTCATGGAAAAGTTAATTTATTTCAGTAATTCAACTCAAATTGTGAAACTTGTGTATTAAATAAATTCAATGCACACATGATTGTGTAGCCTAGTGAACCAAACTGAGAGACCATTTTGAAGGCTCAGGAAACCTTTGCAGGTGTTTTGAGTTGATTAGCTGATTGGCATGTCACCATATTCTAATTTGTTGAGATAGTGAATTGGTGGGTTTTTGTTAAATGTGAGCCAAAATCATCACAATTAAAAGAACCAAAGACTTAAACTACTTCAGTCTGTGTGCATTGAATTTATTTAATACACGAGTTTCACAATTTGAGTTGAATTACTGAAATAAATGAACTTTTCCAAGACATTCTAATTTATTGAGATGCACCTGTATATATTGTAAACAAAAACTTATTTTGGATGCAATTAATCGCGATTAATCATTTGACAGCACTAATATACATCTGGGACAGCAGGAGGGTGAGTATATGATGAGAGAATTTCATTTTTGGGTGGAGTTTCCCTTTAAGGTAGGAGAATGTTTTTTTATCTAAAAAAACAACTTTCAAATGAAACGAAGCAACAACATCCAATTCATTCAAAAACTAAACTCTTTAATCACTTTGTTTTGTTAAGAGCTCCACAGTCACAGACCTGAACTCTGACAATTACCAAGCTAAAACACCACGATGATTGACCATGTCCAAACAGCGTTTGAAGATGTCCGCGAACACACAAACAGGCTAAATTGGCATGTTTTTGTAGTTAAACGACCTGCTGAACAGACACACAGCGATTGCAGCATGATGAATGATGAAGAAACGGGTGAATGACCAGGAGAGGCTTGTGAAAGCGAAGAGAAACGACTGAGGTATCTCTCGCTATTACCGTCGCTCCTTTTAACTCATTCTTGAAGAAAAACTTTCCCTGTGCCTCGTACCAAAAACAGAACGTGAAAACATTTGGAAGGCACATTCTCAAACTCTACCCTTGTCTAAAGCATTTCGACATACTGTACGCAATTCAACGTTGTATGTTGTTTTTACATACCAGCGGCTCTTATCACGAACGATGCCACAAACAAGGGGCTCCCTATGGTGGTCTCTGCCTGTTTATATTCATTGCCTGCTGATCAAGTGTTCTCTTCACTGCCGCCATCAATGCATTGAACGCCACTTCATGCCCTTCACGTAGAGGTAATTAGTTAAGGCTGTCTCCTATCATACCTACTGACAGCAGCTGTGAATCTGCAGACGGCAGTAAAGCTCAAGGTTCTGTACGAGGCTTGTTCTATTGATCTGCACCCCGTCTCCTTTTACCAGTTTAATGACCCCCTTGATTTTCAGCAGAAAGGGTAATACAATATTGAAATGTCAGATGATTAATGCCATTGTTCTTTTGCCTGGTGAGGGTCTTGTTGGGGAAGGTGACAAATTTCTTGCCCTTTTCGCTTTTTGGTCTGGTGGCGCACCGGGCGGCCTGATCCATCGGAGGGAGGGAAATACAGGGCGAAGGAACAGAAGAGCGGATGACACCACACAGAGGACGGGTTGGCTTGTTCTGGTTCTGGTGTCAGGGAATAGATTGGATAAATCCATCTTCATTAAGTTGATGGGAAGAAGTAGAGAGATGCCACCTGGTGTGTGTGTGTTTGCATGCATGCATTTGTGCAACAAGCTCTAAGAAATGTGCTGCATGTGTAAACTAATCATTTAAAATATACATTCAATAGATGTCTTCAAAGTGTATACAAATACAAGAATGCACATGTTAATAGTTCTACAATGAAACATTTCATATTCAGTGCATAGAGAAATAAGTCCAGATGGGTGGAGTATGTATTTCTATAGCATTTCACAGATGCATGGATCTTAGCTTGTATTTGCAGCAGGGATGCTAATCCAAGATCAAGATCAGGGTTACATCAGTAGCTCCACTGAAACAATTACATTCTTACGCTCTAAAAAAGACAGCAGGTTGTCAGGATATTATCTTCTGATGATCTCAACATGTTCTCATGTTAAACATTTCAAACAGCGTTCAATGGAAATGAATAAAAGTAATTTCATACCTTGTTCATTTGCCAAATATCACATCCATCCTGCAACTCCATGTTTATTTCCATACTGAATTAGGTCCGGGAAATGTAGAGTCATGTCCATTCTCCTTCCTGTATCCCTGTATGGTGAAAAGCGAGACAAAACATTATCTTTCATGACAAAAAATGTTTTATAAGAACAATTAAATATTAAATGTGAATTGCATGTACAGTGGAACTGTTTTTGGCCCTCAGGAAAAAAAGCGCCTCAGAAGATGTTTATGTTTAGCCTAATTGAAATACTAAATGAAAAGCGTTGCCTACAGTCATGACTCATTGTTTAAAATATTGCACATCTACAGACGGAATAATCGCGTTTAGACTAGAAGTGCGTCAACAAAATATCGCGCTGTTATGGATTTATGAACGCAATTTCAAGCTGATTGCATTTCATATCCTAATTTAACCCTCTCAGAAGAGTGTTTTGTATACAGACGCGTTGTGCCCCTGAGAAACGACGTTCTCAGTTACCTGCTCAACATATGATGGGTTCCACATTACACACATGATGTGTCAACATTGAACAGATTGTGAGATTAAACAGTGGAGGAAATTGAGAGGTGAGAGTGGAAGGATACAGCACGAAACGGATATTTCTTCTCTATCCCCCTTTCCTTAATGTGTCGCCGTGTCTTTGTGTTAATTTGCTGCTTCAGTGAGACTCTACATCGAAAGCGCCATGTCTAATAACTTCAGCCGCCTTCACGCAAAAAACACATCAGAGTCTCACGCTCAGGTGCCACTCAAATTATTAAAAATAACCTCCACTACCATGCGTCCCTAAATCAGAGAATTTACCAGACACGCAAGACAGGGTTGTGAAGCTTTCGCTGCCTGTCTTGCGGGTAAAATTGATGAGAGATGTCTAGTTGCTCTCCCGCGTTTCAACTTCCAGGTTGTTTTGCACTACTTTACATTGTAGCAAAGTGTCATTTCTTCAGTGTTGTCACATGAAAAGATATAATAAAATATTTACAAAAATGTGAGGGGTGTACTCACTTCTGTGAGATACTGTATATATAAACCTAATTATTAAAAAAAAAAATGTAAATGCATCAAAAAGAATTTTCTTTTTTTCCTCATTCTCATTCTCAGTCTCACAAAACATTTTGTCAATTTTGTTCATATTTGTTTTGGTTCTTTTATGTAAGATATATTATACCACTGCAACACAGTTGAAGATAAAAAATAAACACTTTAGGTATTATAGATAAACTCTATATGCTAAATATCACTAAATAATATTTCATAACGCATTGCTTACTGTACATCAGACTTTCCTTCTATAACACCATGACTTAAATCATGACATTCACTCCCTTCTGGGATGCTAAAATGCTAATTGCAGCTAAAACTGCAATCTAAACACACTGTGCATGCAAAATACTGTGCATGAACTCATAAATCTATAGGCTGTCTGCATACCTTACTCCTTAGACAATTCCTCTGGCATCCATCCTCCAACTCCACCTTTACTTCTGTAATTAATTAGGTCTGGGTAGTGCCTTCCAAGACAATCCAGTTTACCTTTATTAACATGAAAGATTATATGACCATATTAAATTGTAAAATTGTATATGGTGTCACCAAAAAAAAAATATGGACATTTTTGAAAATCTGTGATGATTCAAAAACACGATTCACCAACAAGCAAATGCTACAATGCAAACAGCATCTAAAAACTGTATCTAAACAAAGGTTTTAACAGAAACCCCTTCGCTGACATCACCTGAATATTAATGAATATAAATTGAAAACATATTCACATACTATAAACATCAACCAATTTCGAGTCATATTTCATGTTCCATTCCTGACCTAGCAAAACCGAACAGAGATGACAGAAACCACTAATACTGATACATCACACTGTTGACAGTTTAGCATCAGCAAACATCATATTCACAGAGGGTCACATTTTTTGACATCAAAATTTAGTTTCCTGCAAAGAAAAACAATTGCATAATGTGTAAATATTGTCGTAGGAACCTACACATTGACCATATTTTCACAGTTGTGTTATCAGCATACATGCCTCTCGTTTGTGTTTTTTAATTAGGAATCGCAGCGTTCAGACGCAATACAGATAATCTCCTTTCGGTCTGAGATGGGGGGAAGCCGAGCATGAAAGTAATTGGTGAGTGGAACACAAATTGGATGGTAACGTGATGTGGTTTCTGGCAACATTGAACAGATTGTGAGATTAAACGGTGGAGGAAATTGAGAGGTGAGAGTGGAAGGATACAGCACGAAACGGATATTTCTTCTCTATCCCCCTTTCCTTAATGTGTCGCCGTGTCTTTGTGTTAATTTGCTGCTTCAGTGAGACTCCCCTCCGAGGCAGAATTTGCACATCCATTAGAACAATGCTGTTCTCTGCACATTTCCAAACGTTTTATTACTCACACACATGTACACATTTATGATCAAATGCTTAGCAAGCTTAGTGATAAAATCCCACGTGAAGGGGTTATAAACCCACGACAATATTAAACACAATGGCTTTGTGTAAGGGGAGGTATTTATGATTGTTTTACAATGCAGTATGACAAATGTATATTCTGTCACCAGTCTGAATGAAATAAAGATTAAGTGGCTTCAGGGCATTAAAAAGCTTCATGATAATGTGTGTTGGGAAATACTGATAAAATCTGAAATGTAAAATATGTAGCCTTCATTTACTTGCTTTTTCAAAGCGCTTTATGAGCAACACCAAAATGGGATTGAAATATGTTTGGGAAAAATGCAAACTGATAAAAAGACAATTTACTTGCATTCAAGTCAAATAAATGATTACATAGCTTCAGTGAGACGCTACATCGAAAGCGCCATGTCTAATAACTTCAGCCGCCTTCACGCAAAAAACACATCAGAGTCTCACGCTCAGGTGCCACTCAAATTATTAAAAATAACCTCCACTACCATGCGTCCCTAAATCAGAGAATTTACCAGACACGCAAGACAGGGTTGTGAAGCTTTCGCTGCCTGTCTTGCGGGTAAAATTGATGAGAGATGTCTAGTTGCTCTCCCGCGTTTCAACTTCCAGGTTGTTTTGCTCACGTTGACATGTTCCTGTCTTCACGACACAACTGAAAGGGTGACTTTAGATACGGTAAACTCTTCAATGTCACATTTTTATCTGAAGTTCTTCAGAATTAAGGTTAGGTGACAAATGAATCAGCAGCGAAATGCCGCTGGATTGCCTCAGCTAGTCTACCTTGTGATTCGGTGCGCGCGAATTACACAATTTCAGCGAGGTCAGTGTTTTGAAAGTATAATAATTTCTGGCATAATCGGTCTAAACCGTCATAAATACCGTGTAAACAAAACACTATGTTTTATCTATAATTATCATAATTTTTAATAACGATAAACATATTAGCCTATATTGTTTTGCTGATGCGCAGTATTGCGATTTCCTCAACCAAACGGCTTCGCCTCTTCTAACTTTATATGTTTTGTGAAATTGCTATCAAGCTAGCATGGAACCTTGTTTCCGACATGAAAAAATTAAATGATAATTGAGCCTTTTTGTCTCACAATTCTGACTTTATCTCAGAATTGCGAGACAAACTTGCAATTTTGAATTGTGGGAAATAAACCCTCAATTGGGAGAAATAACATCAGATTTGAGAGATATAAACTTGCAATTCTGACGTCTTGCAACTGCATGTTTTTTCTCACAGTTCCGACTTGTTCCTCACAATAGCGAGTTTATAGGCTATCTCGCAATTCTAACTTTTTTTCCTCACAATTGCAAGTTTCTCAGAATTCTAACGTTTTACCTCACAATTGTGAGTTTATATCCCGCAATTCTGACTTTTTCCTCACAATTGCGAATTTATCCTGCAATTCTGAATTTTTTCCTCACAATTGCAAGTTTCTTATAATTCTAACATTTTTCCTCACAATAGCGAGTTTATATCTCATAATTCTGACTTTTTTCCTCACAATTGCGAATT